>NW_028261381.1:39701901-40001901 GCF_051295495.1 Thamnophis sirtalis | reverse complement strand
TAATCAGGCAGATATGTTTTGGGGTTCCTATTTTATTAATCTCTCCAATCCCTAGCATGCCTTTTCAGCCACATTGGGTTGAGAAATTCTACTTCAAACAGACCATTCCAAACATAAAATTATGCTTTAAAGCAAATTAATTTGATTTAGACATGGAAGCGAACAGGCAACCAATGCAGTTCCCATAACATTGGTGTTATTGTTCTATAGTAGCTCTTGCCTATTAAATGGACATTTTGTGCCAGTTGTAACATCTTCAAGGGTGACCCCACATAAGGAAGTTGCATTAATCCAACTGTGATAAGATGTGTGTTATGAACTGAAGGTATCTTCCAAGTTTCTACTAGTTTACCAGTTAAAGTTGCATAATAATTTCCTGGCCACAGCATCTACTGATCAATCTAGCAGAAGTACTGTGTGCTAATTTGCATGCCTTGTCCTTCAGGAATGTTAGGTGGTTCAAAATTAAAGATGGCATCCTCTTCTTGAAGCCAGAACATTTATGAACAAAACAATACCTTCAACTGACTGGGATTCATCTTAAGCACATTTCATCACATCTAGCTCCTTGCATATACAGTTAGTCCTTGACTTACAACATTCATTCAGTGACCATTCAAAGTTACAATTGCACTGAAAAAGTGACCTATGTCCATTTTTCATACTTAGAACGGTTGCAGCATCCCCACAATAATGTGATAAAAATCCAGACTCTTAGAAACTGGCATGTATTTATGACAGTTGTAGTGTCCCAGTGTCATGTGATCACACTTTGCAATGTTTTCCAGACTGCAGGCAAACTCTGCCCACAATCTGGAGTTCTTTCCTGATAAGGTTCAAGGTTGACTCAGTCTTCCGTATTTCTGAGATCAGTAAAATGAGGACCCAGATTGTTGGGGAAAATGTGCTAACATTATAAACTTCCAGAGAATGCTGTAAAGCCATATGGGGCACTATATAAGTCAACAGCTATTGCTGTTGCTATTCTGACAAGCAAATTCACTTCACAACTGTGTTACTAGCTTAACACCTACAGTGAGTAGCTTAACAGCTGTGGCAAAAAAGGTCGTAAAATGGAGCAAAACTCACTTAACAACTGTCTTGCTTGGCAGCAGAAATTTTGGCCTTATGGTTGTAAGTCAAGAATTACCTGTACATGCAGTGGAGTTGCAAATCAATGATTAATAACATTATTAACAAATCTGAGTAGAATCAGAAAAAGAAAATAATTTCATGCATCAAACAATCCCATTTTCTAATTTCATATTTTCAAGAAGTATGTTGCCAATTATTAACCTTCAAAAATCTTGGTGGAATTGATATATTTGTATGTACTGATTTTTATGATTTTTAATATAATATTTCTTTTTCTTTCTTTTTTAAAAAAAGCATTTAACTTGAAATATGTTAATATTTCAAGCTCTGGAAAGGACAACAAAAATCCTGTTAGAACAGATGGCTTTTTTAAAATGATGTCCTAATGCACCATTTCTGTTTCTCTTCTGTCTAATCACTTGAACAGGAAAAAGAAATGTTGTAGGGAATCTACCAGTTGGCTTGTCAAATGAACATCAAGCTCCAGTTACAGTGTCACGTCAGAACATTATCTTGGACCTTCTTTATGAAATCAGATTAAGATATGTGCTGGCAGCTGTTCATCTGTCAAGAAACCTTGACCAATCAAAATTAATTTCTATTAGATGTGCTTACTCCTTGAGGAATTATGCTATTTATGTTCTGTCTTATGTTATATGTAGTGGGCTTCAGTGGGCAAGAACAGATCAGCAATGATACAACAGCATTTATGGACTCAAAACTAGAACTGCGGAAGAACAGGCAAATCCCTGTTTTACCCTGAATTTATACTCTGGGCCACAGAGCCTTCACCAATCACAATACTTGAAAAACCCCGCCCAAATATGAATGTTCCAAGTTTCCCTCCAAAACAGTTGCAGTTAATAGTTAGGGTCACCTGAAAGTTAGTTTCATTTTATCAGGGCTTAACACAACTATATATATATATTCAATACATAACACTACTATTTTAAATATATCATTTTGAAAAGCAGGGGAATCACAAACACCTGCTTTTCCTTTGGGGATTCGTTGGGATAAATCTGGAATCCAGTTCGGTGAACCCCCAAATGCCATCCCTGGCTGGCCCCTCCCACCCTGCCCCGCTCCTTTTACCACACCTCTCCCCTCCCACCCTGCCCTGCCCCTCCCAGGAGTTTCCAGGCAGCCCATTCATCATGCCAGGTAAGTGCAGGACCCATGCGGAGGCTCGGGGAGGCGGGGGGAAACAGGCGTACCAGAGGTTCCGGGCGTCTGGAAACAGGCCTGTTTCCAGCCTCTGGAGGCTCTCTGGAGCCCGGAGGAAGCAGTTTGTGCCCTCTCAGAGGCTTGAGGAAAGCTCCCAGAGCCTGGAGAAGCTGAAAAAGGCTCCCCCTGTTGTGGTGCAGGAGGCCAACTAGGCCATGCCCAACATGGCCACGCCCACCCAGCAACAGAGCAGCGAACCCGTTGCTTCAATTTTTGAAGCCCACCTCTGCATGGGAGTGCTTCCATCTTCATTTATTCTGATTATAGGGAGTGTACCAAGAGCCATCATCAGGGGTTGTCAAGTCCCTGTAAGGACACTGCATCTGCTAACACAACTGGCAATGAACTTCACTGAATTGAAGGACAACTATAGGTAGTCCTTGACTTAAAACAGTTTGTTTAGTGACCGTTTGGTTTCAATGGCATTAAAAAAAGTGAATTATGACCGTTTTTCACACTTACGACCATTGCAGCATCCCCACGGCCATGTGATCAAAATTCAGACTCTTGGCAACTGACTCATATTTATGACTGTTGCGGTGTCCTGGGGTCATGTGATCACCTTTTGTGACCTTCTGACCAGGAAAGTTAGTGGGGAAGCCAGATTCCCTTCACAACCGTGTTACTAACTTAACAGCTGCAGCAATTCGGTTAACAATGATGACAAGGAAGGTCATGAAATGGGGCAAAACCCATGTAACAATTATCTCACTTAACCACAGAAACTTTGGGCTCAGCTGTGGTGATAAGTCAAGGATACCAATATAGATAAAGGAATATCAGAAATGTAAAGTTTTCTTGAACGAAACTTAAACTTTGCGGTTAATCGTGCCACAATTAGCTTCCATTTCATTTTCTACCCGCAACTTCAGCTGATACAGTGTTTTATTTGTCTATATCTCAAAAGACAATTACAAAACCAAAGATCTGGGAAGCCAGCCACTTTTTTCTATTAACACAATTAAGCTTAAGAATGAAAAAGATATAGCCTTACTGACTCAGGACAATCTACCATTCATTCCAATATCTTAGAGGAGAGAACTCATGGCTATAAAACTGTGATTTAACACTTCAGGTAGAAATATTCTACAATAACCTACAAAATGAAAGAGTTTAAGCCTTTCTTTCTTTCTTTCTTTTTTCATTCCTTGAAATCTCCGTTCAGAAAAGCTTGGTGTAATTTCACATGTATGCAAAATTTAAATTGGTTTTGGAGAAAAAAGCCAGGCATTTAAATTTAAAAAAAAGCCCCTATTCATTTCCACATAGAAATGTTGAATTAAATATTAGATTGTTAAACAAAATAGAAATACAGAACTAATAGTATAAGATAGGTCCAAAGGCAGCTTTAAACACGATAAAGGTCTCTACTTCTGTTTCGCTTTATTGACTGTCAGCATGTCTTAAGATATTTTTGCCAACTGCAGCAGACACAACTGTGGGACAGGATGCTGTTCTTCACAAGCCCAGCATGGCTATAGCAACTCACAACCAGTTGGAAGACTGTCCAGATCACAGCAATAATAATAATGCTGTGCATTATTAATTTTATTTTCCTTTTCGTTTCTTGGGATTTTATCAATTACTCGACTTATTAAGTAGCATATTGGATTTAAAGCTAGTATTTCAGTCTGCATGCAAGCGTCTATTCACTGCATGTCATTTTATGCTTTCATCTTCAGGTAAATAAAGATAAGATAACCTTTATTGTCATTTATTACCTTCAGCACACATTAAAAATAAAATTCTGTTGCCTGCTCTTAAAAGTGCAAATACATAACACCCATATAAACATGCTATATACATACATAGATACATAGATACATAGATACATAGATACATAGATACATAGATACATAGATACATAGATACATAGATACATAGATACATAGATACATAGATACATAGATACATAGATACATACATACATACATACATACATACATACATACATACACCTACACTCTAACATATGAATACATGCAATGGTGGGATTATTATTTTTTTACTACTGGTTCTATGGACATGGCTTGGTGGGGGTGGCAGGAGAAGGATACTGTAAAATCTCCATTCCCTCCCAATTAGCTCGGGGGCGGGGGGCAGAGAATAGATGGGGACAGGGTCAGTCAGAGGTGGTATTTATCGGTTCTCTGAACTACTCAAAATTTCCGCTACCAGTTCTCCAGAATTGGTCGGAACTTGCTGAATACCACCTCTGAATACATGTAAATATTAAACATTGTCCATCTTGAATACATAGCAGAAAGAGGAAGCTTGAGCGTTCACAGGTTTGATACCAATTGTGACTAAATCTAGATGCTCTGCTTCAGATAGCACGAAGCCTCCTCCCAGAAGGTGACAAGGAAAACAGGTCATGGAGAGGATGTGTAGCATTCTAGACAATCCTGCAGACCCTGCCCAAGCAGCACTTACCTTATTTTTCAGAGTATAAGATGCACCAGAATATAAGATGCACCAAGGTTTTGAAGAGGCAAATTAAAAAAGTAGGTATATAGAGGGATATAGAGGGAGAGAAAGAGAGAGAAATACGGTAGGTAGGTAGGTAGGTAGGTAGGTAGGTAGGTAGGTAGGTAGGTAGGTAGGTAGGTAGGTAGGTAGGTAGGTAGAGAGAGAGAGAGAGAGAGAGAGAGAGAGAGAGAGAGAGAGAGAGAGAGAGAGAGAGAGAGAGAATACAGTAGATAGGGAGAGAGAGAGTAGGTAAGTAAGTAGATAGAGGGGGACAGAGAGAGAGAGAGAAATACAGTAGGTAGGTAGGGAGAGAGAGTAGGTAGGTAGAAGTTTCCAGGTGTATTTATCCATGTGCTGGAGAAGGAAATCGCTGACAATCTGCAGCACCTAAGACTTTGTTTCTGCTGGCACTGCACTTGATCAATGCAATTCCCATCAATCAGTTAAAGAGCTTTCCAAAAGGAGAAAAAAGTTTTTGCACTCTGCAAACCTCCCCAAAACGGCCTGTTTTCCACAAAAATGGGCCCACTTTTTTAAAAAGTGGTATGAATAGCCTTGAGGGTGGTGGCTTGCAGAATGCTCCTGGGGGTTGGGGGCCTCAAAAATGAGCAAAAAATGGCACATTTTTTGTCAACAAAATTGCTTCATAGCCTTATGGAGGCTTATAGAGTGCTCCTGAGGGCTGGGGGGCAAAATTGAGCAAAAAACTGCCCTCCCCAGCCCCCAGAAGCTCTCTGAAAGCCTCCATAAGGCTATACACAGCCATTTTGGTGAAGGGGCAGGGCTTTGGGAGGCAAAAAATGCTGTATTCATTGTATAAGACGCACCCAGATTTTCAGCCTCTTTTTTGAGGAAAAAAGGTCCGTCTTATACGCCAAAAAATATGGTACATGCTATATCCTGGATAGAAGAGAGTGAACTGCCATCCTCACCACTCTCTGCACCATCTTCCTGTCTGAAGCAGTAATGCTTCCAATTCAGACTGTAATGTGATATGCTCTCAATTGTCCCTCTATAGAAAGTGGTAAGGACATGGGGAAAAAAGATGTTCTTTTCTCATGTGATGTAGAATATCAATCCATGATTATAAATAGAGTCAATCTTAAAGAGGATTGATGCCAGAGCTGCAGAGCCCCTGCAAAAATATGTACTATAGTGACTCTACTAAAATCATGGGACCTTCTCTGGTAATGGAAGCTAGCAGCTACTTTTCTCTACAGTGTCCAAAGAATTATTGTACTTTGCCAGAGGCAAGCCAATAGTTGCAAACTACTTGTAGCTGGTTGGAGACATAATTCAGTGGGTCTAACAGTACCATGTTTTCCCGAAAATAAGACAGGGTCGTATTTTCTTTTGACCTCCAAAATAAGCACTTGGCTTTATTTTCAGGGAGGTCTTATTATTTTTTAGGTGCAGGAGGCAGTGAGCGGGGTCACCTCATGGCTGCGGTTGTGTTGCAATATTTTCGAGGAGGGCTTATTTTCAGGGGAGGGTTTATTTTAAGCCTGATTGGCCTTATTATCTGGGGAGATCTTACTTTCAGGGAAACAAAGCATGTGGAAATGACCTTGGGAGACCATCAAAGGGATGCTACATAGGGAATGGTCAGATAAGAGAATCCTAGTCCACAGCTGTGTGTTGGGTGGAACAAGGGGCTTAGGAGCCATCTTCCCTAAGTTATTGGGCTGTAAAGGTAATGGCAGGAGAATTGTACTTTCAGACTTATAAGATTATGTGAATACAGCTTTATAATAACATAGAAGTAGCTTATCTGGCCACGTCTCCTGTCCAGATAACCCATACTTTGCACAGAAGATACTCTGGGTTCAGTTTCTGGCATTTACAGGTATATCTGGAATAACTGGACACTGATTGACAGTATAAAACTGAGTTGGGTATCCAAGAATAGTACTTGCTTCTTAGTTCAAATGCTTAGAATAACAGAAAAATAGAGCAGGAACATGTTTTTAGAGTCTAAGTTCAACTCCCTGCTAAATCCATAAATCCAAAGTATCCCAGACTTCCGCTTGAATGGGTCCCACATTTTGGGGGGTTCCATTGTTGAGTTCTTTCTTCTACAGGTAATCCTCTATTTACAACCCCAATTGAGCCCAATATTCCTGTTGTTAAGCGAGAATGTTGTTAAGTGACTTTTCTCCCATTTTACAACCTTTTTTGCCAAAGTCGTTAAGTGAATCACCACAGTTGTAACCCGGATGCTAAGAAAATCAGGATTTCCCATTGACTTTGCTGGTCAGTAGGCTGCAAAAGGTTATCACATGACTCTGGGACATTGCAACTTCATAAATATGAATCAGTTGCCGAGCATATGATTTTTGATCATGTGACCAAGGGGATGCTGCAATGATCATGTGAAAAACACGTACATATTTTAGTGTCGTTTAAACTTCAAACAGTCACCAAATTAACTGCATTTAGGATCTATTGTTGATGCTGCTGTAATCTGTTTTCCTTAATTTAAACTGTCTGATTATTTTCTTCGCTGGCATCAAACCTGGTCTTACAATCTGTATGAATTTTAGTTTAACAACAGACCACGTAATAAGTGATGTCAACACAGCGTTCTCCCTCCAATTTTTCCCCAGAGTTTGTGCTTAATAATAAGTCTTGCTTATTATTTTTCACATTCATTGGTTAGTGATCCTTTTTTTTTCATTTCTGATTGTAAATTCATTTTTTCTTTGTATGAAAAGATTTCAATTAGTGTTATGCTCCTCCAAAGTTAAGAGTGATCAAAAGCCCATTATAGATATTGATCAGCACTGATAATCATAACAACAGTATATTTTCTATGAAAGTTTGAATCCAGATAGGTGCACAATTGTATGTATACCAGAAGCCTGTATACAGCTGAAGAAAAAAAAATGTGTAGGTATAAATTCATGCAGAAGTTTTGAAATAAAAATTTTAATTGAAATGGAAAAGTAAAAGACCACAATGTGGGAAAGAGACAGTCCACACCATAATAATATTCAATCCTCCCTTGTATGGGGAGGGATCCATTTTAATCACACCACATATGAATCCTATTCAGTGTAAAGACTTTCCCCTTTCCTCTGCAAATATACATATATGTAATCAGATAGAGATACATAGTGATCTCTAAGGGAGAAAAGTACACAGTTCTAGTGAGAATAATTTGTGTTAGGCTTCACCTAGCAAGCCACTGGAACTCATTTCCTTGTAACAGACATCACATTTTTGACAATATTTTATCATCAATTCCACCAAGGAATTAAGATCACTTTATTGGAAGGTATAAAGGACTGTTTACACCATTCAATATTACAGAGTAATAAATATGTATAATGTCAAAGTTTAACAATGCAAACCAGCGTTAATTAACCATCCCCATGTGGTTATTTGGAGTTGGGGGGAAAACACAGAAAAAAAAGGGAAAAAAAGGAGAGAAAAAAAGTTTATTCCAACAGATTTGTTACACAAGATTGCCATCTAGCATAGAATAAGGGCGCCTCCAAGTGGTACACTTTTAAATTCCGTCTGGGAAACCTGTTAGAATTCCAGACAAATCCAAATAAGTAATACATTTTTTTTCTTTAAGTAGATTCCTTTCAATCAAAATGCATTTTAAATATTGCTGTGCCTATTACGAATGATGCAGCATTAAATTGTGACACATCTAAATTAGAAGGATAGGGTAAAATCCTCTGTGCACTCAGTTTTACTCTCTGCAACTGTTCCTTTTTGGAGAGAAAAAAAATCTAGAGCATGCAGCAATACTTTAAAGGTTGTAGGGGAAATGTTTTTTTTATTTGTGGGAAATAAGCTCTTACTTTCACAGCAGATTGTTCAGAGATGGGTTCCAAATCCAGCATTGTTTCTGTGGCTCTCATTAGAAAATAATAAAAGCTTTGGTGACTCAAACCACTGTTTCTTACATTTAAAAAATCCCCTTCTGCCAGGCAGTTTATAAATCTAACCCTTTCCTATAAATAATAATAGTTTATAATTGTTGCTGTTATTACCACTACTGTTATTGCTATGGGGGGGAAAATTGCTTCCTCTCCCCAGTAGTAGAATTTTATTCCATTGGTTCTTCCAGGATCTACAAAATAAATCACAGTAGAGTTACCACATTCACCAAAATCAAATGATGCAATGTAGCTCACAATGAAAAGGAAATAAAAATATTTTTAAAACCCCAACACGTTGGGAGGAAATGTACGTGCGAATGCATATACCATGTAGAAATGCATAGTAAAACCTTTATATTCGGTAAATGCAGTTTGTAAAATGTGTGCATGTCAGTAGAAGCAGACACCAAAATGTGTTAGAGGAACATTTTAAAATGTGCATATCGGATGAAATGTTCATAAAAATATTTTTGAAGTTTTGTACAGATTTTTTTAAACTCTTTCTCTCTCTCTCTCTCTCTCTCTCTCTCTCTCTCTCTCTCTCTCTCTCTCTCTCTCTCTCTCTCTCTCTCTCTCACACACACACACACACACACACACACACACAAATATCAACTAAATTGACAGATTCTACAACAAATTCTTGTCACCTCTAGGCTTGACTACTGTAATGCGCTCTACATGGGGCTGCCCCTGAAAAGTGTTC
Source organism: Thamnophis sirtalis (assembly GCF_051295495.1). Taxonomy (NCBI): domain Eukaryota; kingdom Metazoa; phylum Chordata; class Lepidosauria; order Squamata; family Natricidae; genus Thamnophis; species Thamnophis sirtalis. The sequence goes on along the minus strand of NW_028261381.1, from coordinate 39,992,508 downwards.
GGAGACTACAACTAGTCCAGAATGCAGCCGCACAAGCGATATTGGGTGTAGCAAGGTACACCCACATCATACCTATCCTCTGCGAGCTGCACTGGCTTCCTATTGGTCTCCGAGCACAATTCAAGGTGCTGGTCATTACCTTTAAAGCCCTATATTGAATATCAGGGGATATTCTGGAAGGGCCGGCAACAGCCTATGCTGTGCCCTGATTGGCTGGACGCAGCATAGCCTGTTGCTAGCCAGTTACCAGCCCCTGATTGGTTGGTCAATTCTGACAGTTGCTCTGGTTTTGTATAAATACCCTGGCGCGTTACCGGGGAGTTTGAATCGCTGTCATCTATGTTCTGAATAAACAGCTTGTTCTTAACCATGGCTCCTGCGTCTTCCCTCACGATTTAAAACCCTACATGGCCTAGGACCCGGATATCTGCGAGACCGTCTTCTGCCACATACCTCCCAATGACCGATGGTTGGGTCTTCTCCGGGTGCCGTCAGCCAGACAATGTTGGCTGGCAACCACCCGGGGGAGGGCCTTCTCTGTAGCCACTCCAACCCTTTGGAATGAACTGCCCCCAGAGATCCGGACCCTACCACTCTCATGGCCTTCCGAAAGGCTATTAAGATCTGGCTATTCCGGCAGGCCCCGGGCTGTTGACCTCATGACTGAGGTCTAGCCCCGATTAGACTGGGTGTATGTTGTGGCTTTTTTAATCTAAGTTTCTGTGTTTTTAATTTTTCTATTTTTTAAAATGTATTTGTTGTAAGCCGCCTGGAGTCCTTCGGGATTGGGCGGCCTATAAATTCATTAAATCTAATCTAATCTAAACAATTGAAATAGACATATTTTTTATAGTGGTACTGTCAAGCTTAAAGAATCAGGAGCAAAACACTAAGTGGCAATTCAGAAGATTTATTGCTCAAGTCTATAGACAAGAATCTAGTCAAGTAAAGTTCAGAACTCAATTAGTGCCAGATAAGTACCAATGGAATTCAAGGGGGACTGAACCTAAACCCTTTGTGACAATGTAACAAATCTAGGCTGATGACTCATTTAACTCCACCCCTTCCCTACTTGCTCTTCTATAGATCCTATCTTCTGCTAGTTAAGGTCTGCCTCTTCTACTAACCTTATCAATATGGCTATTGATTTACTAATTTAAAAAGTAAATTTATAATGGTAGCAGTAACAGTAAATGTAGTAGCAACACAGTGTTAATAAAAACTCACTTCTGTTGCTACTGCTATTGCAATGTTGGTACTGCTATTGCATTAACTAAGCATCAAGAGTAAGTCAGCAATTCCACAGAAACTTATGATACTTTCATATGGAAAGATTATGCCCAGGGAGATTTCTCTTAAGGACAACTGCACTAAAGAACTGAAAAGGAAGAATGATCAAATATCAAAGGATCCCTTGAAGGACAAGTAGCTACCTCCTAGAATATCTAAACAAACAGTAGGTAGCAGACTGCACAGCCCGCTATAATCATACCGGTAAAGACGGAGAAATTATTTTCAGATACTTTGGTATCTGGATACTTAATAAGACTAAGTCTACAGGCTAAAGGAATATCAGATGCTTTGGATTAGAATTATGGATTTCTGTTATCCAACTAGCCAAGATTCTGGAATAAGCATAATTTTATAGATTTTTAGGCAGAGTTGCAATTCATACCAGTGACTAAATAAAGAACAGGCTGATTAACATTGCTGTGAAAACGAAGTACTGAAATTTAAGAGAGCTTAGTTCCATTAATTGCACTGATCCATGAATTGTACAATCATAAATGATTTTTATTAGATCTAGAAATAGCTCTTTATAATAGTGCATTATCGCAATCCTATGGTGTCTTATGCAGAACTGCTTAAACACACACACACACACAACACACACACACACACACACGTGGAATTGAAATGTGGAAGTTTATTCTTCATGACATAACAGAACAGATTGGATATGACCATTTGATTGGAATTAAATGTATTGCTGTGGACTTCAACTTGGGAAATTCTCAACAATGATCTTATGCTGGCTGGGAAATTCTGGGCCCTGAAGTTCACATATGGAAGATCCTGAGATATGGAAAGCGAGTTCTTTGTCTTTGAGTATAATCTATGAAAACCGGTCTTGATCACACACACAATATCTGACACACATATAGAGATCAGTAAATGTTATTGATCACCAAGACAGAGTGATAAATAGAGCTTAACCATGCCACAGACCTGCTCCCAAATATGCTACCAGTATAATAATAGGATAACCAGTTCATTATTTTTTGTAATTTTTTCGAGGAATGCTACAGTAATACAAAGATTTGTTAAAAAATTATTGCTCCGTCACAGGCAATGAAAGCAACAGTAAAGAGTGGGACAGATTTTCTAAATCTTTATTGAAGGTGCCTTTGTGACTTTAAGCACGTTGCAAGCAACTCTGAGGTGTACAACCTTAAGCTGCCTCTGTGTCAGAAGGGATGGTCAGTGAAGCAGGCATCACCTGCCTTTTGGGCTTAAATTCAACAGGATGACTCCCTGGCACTTCTTTTGCCCTTTAAATGACAGCTATCTTCTAAAAGTAGCTGGCAAATTGCAGTTGGTGAGGATAAAGAAGGATATTATAGGACTGCTCATATTCTCTGATTATTACAGAAGGAACTATGCTGAAAAGAAAATATATTCTGAAAATTTTATTGATAGGAAGTCTCACTGACTCTTTCTTTCTTTCACTTTGTTTCTTCCTCCTTCCTTTCTCCTTCCTTCCTTCCTTCCTTCCTTCCTTCCTTCCTTCCTTTCTTCCTTCCTATTATAAAAAGAAAACCAATGCAAATAAGCAGTCTGAATTGAAGTTAGAGTTTGGAAAAAAATAACATTGCCTCTAAAAATAAAGTACTATTTTCCCTATTTCCAAGAACTTTTTAAAAAACGTATCACAGGTTTTTAAAGGAATTTCTGACATAGTATCCAAATCCCAATTTACTATCTCCATATAAATAAAGTTCTATCAGTTTTCCATTTTACGAATCCAAGACACATCCTCTTCAAGGCATAGTAAGTTTTAAGGTAAATAAATCGGGTATAGAGGCTGTTTTCTGCTTTGCACACAGCTACAGCAAAGAGCAAAGCATTGTTTGTTTGCTTGTTAGCTTGCTTACAAAAAGTGTAGCAGAACAGACTCCCTAAATTCCTGTTGAAGTGCAAATGCTCCTTTTGATACCATAGAGTTAAGTGTTCTTTAGGCACTTTGCAGGCATCTCTTGTTAATATATTGGCAGCACATCAATACTGCAAGTATATAAAAGAGAAAAGTGATAGTATGTGAGCAGGGAACTCAACAAGTACATTCCAGGCATGGACAAAACAGATTTTATTTGTGGAGCAGACTACCCACCAGTTTCTTCAGTGACCTAATTGGGACATTATGGTTTGGTATTGTCTTTGACTCCAGGAGACCACACCCTGGAGAATATGGAAAGTCATTATTCTGAGAAAGAGGCTGATGCAACCATTCATTCATTAATTCACTCACTTACTTGATGTTTTTTTTAATCCTGCCACAATCTCATGACTCTCTGTATTTGCAATCTCACAATAAAAACATCAACAATAAGACTAAAACAACATACAATCCAAACAACAGTAACATTAAAACAACAAAGGAGGAGAGAGAGAAAAGAACAAGAGGTGAGATTTTTGAATGTTTTTAGAAAAACCTACTTACTTCTTAATTACTTCCTAAAAGCATTCTGACTTTAAGGGGAGTGGGAAGGGGAATCCCATTCTGTTAGGAGTCTGAACTGAACTGCTGATTACTTCTCTGTCTAGTACATGTCTAGTCCAGTGAAAAGAAAAACTAGGGATAGCAGCATTCCAATATTTGAGAGGCTGCCACAGGGTCAGGGGTCAACCTATTTTCCAAAGCATCAAAAGGCAAGAGAAAAAACAATGGATGGAAACTGAACAGAGAGGGAAGCAACCTAGAACTAAGGAAACATGAAATTTAATGTGGAGAAAAGCAAGATTTTGCACCTAGGGAGGAAAACCGATGGTACAATTATAGATTAGCTGATACTTGGCTCAAAAACTGTAACTGTGTTCCCACATTACAGAAAAAGATGTTGAGACTTTGGAAAAAGTGCAAAGAAGAGCAGATAAGAAGATTAAAGGCCTGGAAACAAAAACACATGAAGAACGTTTTCAGGAATTGGGTATGTCCAGTCTAAGGAAAAGAAAAACTAGAGGTGACATGGTAGCAGTATTCCATTATTTGAGGGGCTGCCACAAAGAAGAGAAGGCCAAGCTATTTTCCAAAACACCAAAAAGGCAAGACAAGAAACAATAGATGGAAACTGAACAAAGAGAGAACAATCAACCAGTGGAATGGTTTGCTCTCAGAAATTGTGGGTGCTCCAACATCGGAGGCTTTTAAGAAAGGACTGGACAACCTTTTATCTAAACTGGTATGGGGTCTTCTGCTTGAGTAGGGGAGGTAGTCTAGAAGATCTCCAAGGTTCCATCCAATTCTGTTATTTTTGCTATTCTTCATTTCCTGTTGTTCGTGAAGTCAAAATGATTCTTAGACTTGATGCAATGAATAGCAATAGCAATAGCACTTAGACTTATACACTTCTTCACCGTGTTTGACAAGAGTCTTTAAGCAGTTTACAGAGTCAGCATATTGGCCCCCCCAACCTGGGTCCTCATTTTACTGACCTTGGGAGGATGGAAGGCTGAATCAAGCTTGAGGCGCTCAGAATCAAACTCCTGGAGTCAGCAGTGAGTTAGCCCTGCAGCAGTGCATTCTAACCACTAACCATCACCTTGAAGCTCTGAAAGGCATTTCCATACTGAGTTCTTGGCAGTTCAAAGTAACAAATTGATTTGCTGTTCTGTCAAAGACATCTGCACCCCTACATTGAATGGACTGTCTTACAGTGGGGAACTTCATTGGAGTTATCAGATCATTTACAGAATAAGGACAATGAAGGAAAAAAATATATTCCTATCCATCTTTATGAGGATGATGATCCAGAGTTGCTGTAATTCTCTATTCTCTGGTGTTAGATCATCACGTAAGAAAGAGACTCTAGGCTTCTTGTCCTTTCAGCACTTTTTATTCCGTAGCCGCTGCAATACAAACTGCCGGCCAGGCTGCCGGAGCTCCCTATTTAAGGAGCGCCAGCAGACTAGCCAGCCACTGACAGCGCTTTAGATTTCCTGCCAATTGGTGAACCAATCAGCAAATAGATGCAAATTTGGATGATGCCCGTCTGTCCGTAACATCTGGGAAATTCCACATTTCACCCTTATACTTAAGCTTAAGATACTGTTGCTATAGTCCTACCTCCTTCCCAATTCCAAGTTCCACATGTCACTTTCTTTTTGCTCCATTTTTTAAAAAAAATAATTATTAACAAATTGCCTTTCTCCTTATATTTGTTAATTTGTTATATTTGAGAAAATTAGCACTTCACCATCCTGTTAGCCCAAGTTAAGCAGAAACAAAAATTGCCTTGAAATCCTTTTCAGTGTGATGCTCATCATTTGAGACTCTAGGAAAATTTAACTTTCTGTGTGACTGTTGCATCACAAATGCGGTTGTATGTCTTGTCCTCCATCTCTTTGGTTTTAGTACTTTTGGGATTGATGATTAATATGTAAAAAATGAAATAAGGTTCTGTTCTTAAAACGTGCAGTGCAATGTGCCAGATTGGGAGAAGACATCACAGGCTTCCTTTCACAAGTTCTCCAGGCTCAGGATAAATAAATGAATAAAATAATACCAACTAAAATAACCAATGGAAAATAACTCTTCCATCTGCTAGCTTGGAAACTTCTCCTTGCTGCAGGTAACTAATAAAAAATAGAAGTGGGTAAATTGTCATTGGATGCAGTGGAATTAGTAATCCATATCTTTAGCAGAGGTGGTATTCAGCCAGTTCTGACAGGTTCTGGAGAACCGGTAGCAGCAATTTTGAGTAGTTTGGAGAACCAGCAAATAGGTCGCCCCCGCCCCTGCTGCCTCCCAGCCTCTCAGCTGATCTTTTGTTGCCCTGAACAAGAGAACGGAGTTGGAAAACAGGTTAGTGGGGTGAGGAGGGAATGGGGATTTTGCAGTATCCTTCCCCTGCCACCCCCACAAAGCCGTACTCACAAAGCCATGCCACACCCCAAAAGCCATGCCCACAGAACCAGTAGTACATTTTTTTGAATCCCACCACTGATTTTTAGTCTTTATTCTCAATAGCTTCTTGTTGGTGAGAACCGTGTAAATTCCCTAAGACAGTGGTTCCATGCTCCTCTTCACTCTTCAACCTTCTAAGATGTAATTGGTACTCCACTGATACTCCATAGTATCCAGTCCCATCTGCTAAAGGAGATGCTGGAGAACTGTAGACTTGCTTTTTACATAATCTATTCCAGGCATTCTGGCTGTGAATTATTGGAGCTTAAGTCCAATATATCTGTTAGACTCTCAACTTGTGGAAGACTGATCTATACTTTTAGGTCTTTCTTCCTTTGATATAATTGGGATTTAATTAATAGTTAACTCCAGATGAAATGTGGGTTTTAAAATGTGAATTTTGAGTGTGTGTTTTTTCAAATACAGGCCATGCTTAGAATAATATGGTCCATATTACTTGTATTGTTAATTCAACCAAGACAGCTTATTGCCGTTCTTTATATTTCTTGCAAAGATATTTTGGCTTACTTGAACAGATATCTTAAACTTGTACAACTATACTTAAGCTAAGTGTAATTCTCATTCTGTGAGGATGAATAGATTTGACTTTATAACCTCCAACTGCAATCATGCCATTCAAATAAAACTTAATGGCATTAAGTACTGGAAATGTCTGTTAAGATTTTCAAGGTCATTACTTTTTTCTTTTATTCCAAATGCATCAAATAATTACACTAATTAAAAATGCAAGCTTTGTTTCAGTTAACGGACTGGTGGTGCCCATCTGAAATGCAGGGTAAAAATAATAAATTACAAGCCCTACAAGATAAAAGGCCACTTGGCAATGTTTCTGGATTGAAATTTTGTTCAGAGTCATCCACCATTATTTGTGGTCACCTGCCGCCTAGCACTTTCCCCAAACTATCTAAAATTGAGGACAGACAGGATTAAGCCTAGAATGTTAAAATGTGTATTCACAGTATTCACAAATGTGGGTGTGTGCGTGTCCCCATCCACACATGTGCTTGGCCTTCCATGCATGTGCTTTCATCGTGATATGGCTTGCATACATGCACATCAGGGTTGGGTTTTGGCTTCTGTTACTGCTGGTTCGCTCAGGGACGTGCTTCGTTCAGGCACACATGTGCAGTAGTAAAAACAATTTCTTCTGCGCATGCTCAGAAGCAAAAAACAAGATGGCGCCACCTATAGCATCACCGATAGAACCAGTTCAGGGCATGGCCAGCCGAGTTACTACCTATTTGGCTGAACTGGTTCGAACCGGTAGGAACCCACCTCTGATGTACATGGCTTGAAAACGTGTCTAAATAGGACAGCATAGAGCCGGCCCACCCGCAATTTCCACTACCGGTTTGGGCAAACCAGTCTGAACTGGCTGAATACCACCTCTAGATGGGGTGCTTTTTTATGGCAATGAGGAGATTGTTGTTGAGGAGGAGAGGTAACTGTTTACATGTAATAGAAATAGAAGATCCAGGAAAGATGTTGTTTTTGTAAAAAGCTGGAGGTTGATTCTGAAAAGAAGGTCGAGTTTTGCTCTTTGTAACTAGCTAGTAATAATAAAATTTGAAAAAAATACAGAAAAGGTCATTGACAAATGATGGGAATATGCATACTCAGCACAAATAAAAACATAAGGGGGAATTGTACTGTACTGTATGACACGGTCATAACTCTTGTCTGGAAAATGTGAAATAAACTGTAAATAGAAAAACAACAGAATATTAATCTGGGACAGACAGTACAATGTGAATATACAGATTACAGCCATTTATAATGGAATAATTAACCAAACAGTTATGAATACAGCATATATTTTATTAAACTCTAAATTGCATCCCTCTAAAATTTCTACCAGTCTCTGCTAATTAAATGTTCATTAAATTCTCATTTATAAATCATTTAAAATGAGGGAGAGGGAATACATCTAAATATCCAAGTAGGCAAGTTTTCAGTTGAAAATGAAGGACTTAAGATCCAACCTATAGGAGGCACTTTTATTCTTCAATTTTTTTCATTATCCTACAATTTCCCTGAGGCAGATCTCCTATTAATGGTAACTGTAGAATCACTTCTCAAAAGCTCCATGAGATGAGTTATCTCAAGAATAAAAGCACAGGGAGCCAAGGAGGCTCGAAATGTTGGAAAGATTACTGCACAATTATTATATATTCATACAAATTCCTTGGTCACCTCGGAACAAAATCTACGGAAGCACTCATTGGAATTTTTCCCAAAAAAATGTTTTCTCTCTTAAAAGACTTTCTAAAACAAATTCTCTAAAATCAAATTGAATGAAAGTATGAGTAAAACTCACATTTGTAACAGAAGATTGAACAGGGAATGAGTAACAAATTTTAATGTTACTAGGGAAAAAGAATTTGAAGCAGATGAAGGGAAGCAAATGGAATATTTGAAAGGTACCTTGGGGCCAATCAGAATGTAAATCTGATCAAGCATGGGCAACTACGTAGCCTCCAGAAATTGTGGAATTCAATTCTCATTTGGCCTTGGTCGTCATATCCAGGGGCAAAGAAATTGTAATAATTTTTTTTTGAAAGATATCTATACCTCAAATCACCATATCGGGTCTTGATTGGTTTTGATTTTTCTAACCATAAAAGCTCAACACTTTTAAGAAGAGACCAATAAACAAGGTCCAATCACTCTTTAAGCCAACAGTCTGTCTCAAGCATTTGGCAGTCCTAAATCTATGCCTAAAAGCAGGACAGGAGTACTTGGAATTTTCCTGTTCTTATTTTGTAATCACCTTCCTCCTAGAAAACAATACAGATTGCAATTCTATTTTACCATAATGTAGGTATGCATCAGCTCCTAGTTTTCAGGAAAGTGCATTAAAGATCAATTAGTACAGATTTGTGGGTTTGCATAAAGATTCATTCTGAACACTGAGTTCGAAGATGATTCAGTCAAATTCCTCCTTCGGGATTATTTGATTATCTAATCATATTGTGAAATCAGGGCTTTGGGGTGGATTAAATGGTTTAATGTAGGGGTTTTCAACTCCTGGACTTCAGTCTTTTTGAAACTGGAACATGAGAGAAATGAGCAAGCATGTGAGCAATGGGCATTTTCATCACTCATGCATGAGCAAAGGGCACTGTGATGACTCCTCCGGATGCTTCCCCAGATATCTCTCTGGATGTCAGCTGGGGAGAGGATGAACCAGTTCCTGGCATGTCAGGAGCTGAGTTGATTGATGGCTCTGAGCAGCTGTCTGTGGCTGAGGCACAGCTGCAGTGAGATAGTTCTAAGGCTTCAGATGGGAAAAGCATGCAGCTGCAGCTGGGCAGTAATGAGGAAGAGGAACTGCCTTCTGCACCTGATCCAAGAACACATAGGGCAGAGAAAAGGCAGGAGCAGAGAAGGTCTTGCCCTTCTTAATGGGATGCACCAAAAGCTGGCTATTTAGCACAGCAGACAGATGGAGGTCATGCTGGGAACAATGTGTATGTTTCCTAGCTATGTGTTTCCTGGTCATTGTGATTCCTGCCTTGCTTTGTCTTGACACTTGGGTTTAACTGGAATCGTCCCTTGGAAACTCTGGACTTTTCTTGCTTCATGAATTCTCTTGTGTTGTAGATTTAAGTTTGCCTGTTGGCTTTATTTTGCTTGAGATAATTTCAAGTACATTGTGGACTCTTTGGCCATTGCTCTGGGGACTAGCATTGGTCTACTTGTGGCTGGACTTCATTGAGACAGTTCTAGGTTTTTGGTGAAGGGAATTGCTGAGGAATATTAATAAACATACTAAAGCACTTGTTACATGTGTATGTGTGAGAGTAAGTGGGATAGCACAAGCGCTTGCGGTCATGTACATACAAAGCGCCACAGGTTCCCTCCACTCAAGTATCCCCTGTTCATACAAGTGGAGTTTCATGCACAAGCGCAAGCATCTACAACTCATACAAGTCACATTTTGTGCACAATTGCAAGCACCCTTTGCTCATGTGAAAAGTTCCATTTGCCCCAGTGGGAGACACATGTACCCACCACTTGCACAAATGGAGTGGTGCACCTGTCCCTGTAACCTAACACTCATACCTCCCTGTGCCAGGCTGGGCCACCAAGCTGGAAAGGTTGGGAACCATTGGTTTAGTGCATCTTTATTTTTAAAAATTAACAATATAAATCACTTTGGTACCATGATTTGAATAAAATCAACTCATCAGCAAACAGATTCAAACAAACTCTATGAAATTCATACTTTCCTGTTCAGCATAGTAAATAAATATAAAATAGGCAGGCAGGCAAACATATAACTATTAATCCCACTACAAATGCAAACATTTCAGATTATTCAAGTTTTTGAACTATTCCTATGAGAAAGCAGCTGAAGTTTAAAGGGGAGATATTGGCTTAAAACAAGCCAGAAGGTGTGATAAGTGATTATGAATTAGACCTTTAAGTGCTGAGAGACACAGATTGAAAGTGGCAGGGAACATCAGAAATATCCCTCCCACTATATTTGTCTCTCCTTCTTGCTCCCTCCCTTTTATCCTCTACCTTTCCTCCTTCCTTCTTCTTTTTCACCCTCCTTTTCCTTTCTCCTTTTTTCCTTCCCTTCCCTCCTTCTTTCCCTCTCTCCCTCTTTCCCCCTTCCCTCCCCCTTCCTTCCCTCCCATCTTTCCAGAGATGGGTTTCACATAAGTTTACAACTGGTTTTCCGCACCCACACACACTCATTTCATGAGCATGTGCACCTTCCGTGCATGCACTTTGCTCTTGCACGCGGCTTACATGCATGCACACAACTTAGAAAATGTGGCTAAATAGGATGGCATAGAACCCACCTGCAGGTCACCACTACCAGTTCACCCGAACCAGTCCGAACTGGCTGAATATCACCTCTGCTCCTTTCCCTTTCCAGCAGTCAGGTAAGTAGCTGCTGCTGGATGGGGGAGGGAACTGTGAGACTGGTTTGGAAACTGGTCACTAATTCATTGAAAATGAATATCACATGACTGCAGCAGGAGACCAGAAGCGGTCATCAGTAGTGAAGCAGCCATAAATTGTTGCCCTATGTTGCACCATTTCACTGAGCCAAAGGTCATGAAAATGGCCTTTAGTACTATCTATGTTGATGATGATGATATAGATAGATGATAGATAGATAGATAGATAGATAGATAGATAGATGGATGGATGGATGGATGGATGGATGGATGGATGGATGGATGGATGGATGGATGGATGGATGGATGGATGGATGGATGGATGGATGGATGGATGGATGGATGGATGGATGGATAGATAGATAGATAGATAGATAGATAGATAGATAGATAGATAGATAGATAGATAGATAGATAGAGGATAGATACCTTGAATATGTAATACTTTTTTAAAAAAAATCAATTTCTTTGTCTTATCTAACTTGTACTGCAGGTGTTAACAGAAACTGGCTTTATTATTGTGTATCAGTGAAGTTGCTTATGAAATTGAAGGAGCTTTATGCTCGTAACAATAACTCACTGATAACATTTGCATACAAGCTGCTACAGATCAAGTTATTGGAAGATCTCAGTTCAAGTGCTGCTATCTTATCTGTAGGCAGATCATGTTATCTCCACAGCTGAAATGAAAACAAAGTTTCTGTGACCATATTCAGTCATGTTCAACAGAGAAAAAATTAAAATTTGCCTTTTATTTAAAGCAAACAAATTAGACAAGCCTTTGTGCTTTCTGTTATTCTTCCACAGTGTAAAAGAAGTCATTTTTTGTTTCTTTGCAGGAGGTTGATTGTGAGAACAAAGAGATAAATGGGACTTGAGTTTTCATATCCACGAGAAGGTTATTAATAATAAAAACAGCAAAATTTGACTTAGAAAAAGCGGCTCAAGAAGAAAACCCTGAATCTTTTCAATCTCTATAGTGATTTCTGTAAAGAACTATTTACTATGTGGTGTTCAGTAATTTCTGATTCTTTCTCTCTCAGTCTGTATATTTAATGTTTGAAGGTCAGTGAAACATCAAATTTAAAATATGTGAACAAACACTTTTCCTCAAATTCACATATGCAGCAAAAATCCAGAATGCCAGCTAATCCTAAATAAGTTCAGTTTTAACTCCTGGAGATATTTCCTTGCTCAAAGTGTTTTCATAAATTTGGAATATGGGTTCAGACATGAGAAAAGCTGTAAATAATCTTGCTTTAAATATCATGAACCAAGACAAAACACACTTCTAGATACTGTGAAACATACTTGAGAAGAATGCCATCCTTCCAACTCTGCTATTTTGTGCTGTGCTGTTCACTTATTTCTAACTAACGATTAAAAATTAAATACCGTTTCCCTGAAAATAAGACTTCCCTAGGTAATAAGACCAATTGGGTTTTTCAGCGCATGCACTAAAATAAGCCCTTCCCTGAAAATAAGCCCTTCCCAAAAATATTGTAACACAGCAGCAGCCAGGAGGTAACCATGCTTGCCACCTCCTGCACCTCAAAAATAATATCTCCCCAAAAATAAGGACAAGTGCTTATTTTGGGGGGAGCAAAAGAAAATTAGACCCTGTCTTATTTTGGGGAAAACATGGGTATGAGCAATTGAGGAAACGCTTGCAAAAATCAAAATAGGCATAATTTCTTCTTAGCACCGCCAGCACTAGCTTTCCACTAGTCTTATGCTGGTACAGGAAAGAAGAAATTCCATTTCCTTTGCTTCCATGGCAATTCTTTCCTCCCCAGCTAGGGTAAATCACTACCTATTTATGCTGGCTGGGGATGAAAGGTTGGTTCCACCACAAAAGCGCGTAGGACAAAATCGCGCTCGACAAAAGCGCGCTGTGACGTCATCACAGCGCGACGAAAAAGATCGAAAAAATGTAAAAATAAAGCTAAAACCTTCCCCTAACCCCCCCAAACCTAACCCTAAACCTAACCCTAACCCTAACTCTTAACCTAACCCTAAACCTAACCCTAAACCTAACCGTTAAAGTAACGAAAAACGTAACGCTAACCCTTATCCTAACCCTAACGCTAACGCTAACGCTCTAAAGCTAACCCTAACCCTTACCCTAACCCTAACCCTAACCCTAACCCTAACCCTTACCTTTATGTGAATCGGCTTGCTTTAATTTAATTTTTATTAATTTTTATTTGAATTTTTCGATCTTTTTCGTCGCGCTGTGATGACGTCAAAGGCGCGATTTTGTCGATCGCGCTTTTGCCGTCCGCGCTTTTGACGGGTCACGGAAAGGTTTACAAGGAACCAAAATAGGTGCAATTTCTTCTTAGTGCCACTAGCATAAAACTAGCTAAGAAGAAATTGTAGTGGTTTATACTAGAGGGAGAGGGAAGGATTGCAACAGAAGCAAAAATGACTGGATTTCTTTTTGATCATTCCACATGGGCCAGTGAGGGAGCAGCCTTCCCTACGCTGAATTTCTGAGCTCATTAAAAGGTAAGTAAGTGAATGTTGATGGTGTAGGGTATGGAGGAGGTCCATAGGGCTTTTACAGAAACCAAGGGGCAGGTGGCAGAGTATGGGATATCTTACAGGATGAGGAAGGCCTCTTGGGAGTGCCCGTATCTGCACTAGATCTCCCACAGTTTCTCCCACCCTTGAATCACTCCATGCATTGGGAAAAGTAGGGACAGGGAAGTCATTAGTTAGGTGCTTCATTTAACATAGCCCTTGATTTCCAACATAAATGGGCAGGTTCCATTTCTGTCATATGTGAAGGACTTCCTTTATATCATTAAAAATTACATCTTGGTGACATTTAGAAGACAATTGAAATAGTATCCAAGAGGACCCGAGGTGTCCTACATGATCTGATATCTGTCACCTTAATACATGATCCTTCAAGAAAATTACCACTCAGATAATTCATAGAGTCATGAAAATCCTTGGATAACAGAAAGACCTTGATACACATGGCCACCATTGAGGAAGCATGATTTTTCTTCAAAGTGAGAAACTAAGTGCTTCCAAGGACATGATTAAAAACACAAGTTGTGCTTGATGAAAGCTATACATAAATAAATCTAAATAGAACAACCAAAGCTACGACAGTCCTGCTATATTTGATACAGGCGCACAGCCAACCAAGTTGAAGAGTAATGGTGGTAGCATTCTCCAAAAATCTCTAGGGAGATATAGAGAGGTTTGAATAGTTTGATATATCATGCAGAGTCAAGAAAGCTACATAAGCAAAAAAAAATGCATGTTAAAAAATAAATAATAATTTTGAAAAAGCCTCTAGAGAAATCCATAAGGTGACATTTTCCCCAGCCTATTCTTTCTCACAACAAAGAATAGGGATTGTAGATGAGGATAATTCATACATCCATGGATTAAATTAACATTCAGGCCAATTGTTAGGGATTGGCAAAATCCAAGACACTTTGCTTTTTATGAACACTAATCATTCTAATTCAGCTCTCCCATGTGTCCAGAATTACTCTAGAGAGGAGAAAGTTTCCAAAATTATTTAGCTTTGGGCATAGAGCCAGGTATATATTTGAACCACATGCTAAAAAGAAAAGAAAAGAAAAAATCAGGACTTGCCATTTAGTATATGTCCTCTTGAATCTTATGCAAATGATGGGGAATTACCAAGGATCATTAGTTTGCTGTAGAAAACATCTCCATCAAATAAAGTGTGTCATTATTACCATAGAGGTTGCATGGCATCCTCGTTGTCATTTATTTATTTGTATAAAACATATAACTCATCTTTCCTCCAGGAGCAGAAGGCAGCATGTATATTCTTTCCTTTTTTCTTTTATTTTTTTTTTATCACCATAACAACAGGCTGAAGGAAAGTGACTGTCCCAAAATCATCCAGTAACTTTTGATGGCTGAAAATGGTTTCCAAATTAGGTTACTCTGCTTCAACAGCCCAACACCTTAATCAGTATGATATAATGTGATCTACTGAGGGTTCCTTGGTGCTCTCTTGAGCTCGCCTGCTTTTTTGCAGATGTTTCATTTCCCTAACTAGGTAATATCATCAATGCTAGTAAGGAATAAACAGCTGTCAGTTTATATTCTGGCAACTTTTCTATCTGTGTGGGTGGGGTGGGGGTCTAATACAGTGGTGGGATTCAAATTTTTTTACTACCAGTTCTGTGGGTGTGGCTTGGTGGGCCTGGCAAACACCACCTCTGACTGGCTACCCCACTCCTGGGGGAAGATATTGTAAAATCTCCATTCCCTCCCAATCAGCTGTGACTCAGGAGGCAGAGAATAGATGGGGGTGGGGCCAGTCAGAGGTGGTATTTACCTGTTTTCCAAACTGCTCAAAATTTCCACTACCGGTTCTCCAGAACTGATCAGAATCTGATGAATACCACCTCTGGTCTAATACGAAGTAAAGAAGAAGTAAGGAATGTCTCAGAAGGAAATAACATCACTATCGAAACAGTTTCAATCTTTGTCTCTCAGAACATGCCACACTGACAAAATCCTAGAACATGCCCACTGAAAAAAACAACAAAAAAGAGAGTGACCTAGAATCTTTTTTTTTTTTAAAAAATCCACGTATCTATTCTATTAACTTTTCACAAAGAAGAGATTGCACAAATTGTCCAGACTATCATGACTGCCATGAATAAAAGTGTTAATGTCATTTCAGCTTCATTTTAATTGTTCGTGTGTTCTACCACATCAACAGTTTTAGAAAACGATCCTGGCAAATTGGATGAATGATTATGAATTTATAGGTCATGAATATGCAGTGAAAGCATGTTGCCTCAGATTAATTTATAACCCGCACCTTTGTAAATATTTATTACAGCCTTATCCCTGTCACCAGTAGGTTATATAAAATTGAAGGCTTTTCAAGACTTTTCCCCTTGGTTTACCATTCCCTTTTATCATAAACTTTTTCCCCATTTTATGGTAAGACTAGAAATGCCATATTTTCTCCTTGAGTTCTTGAATTCTTGAACATTACATTTAGAATTTGCTGTTGTTTTACAATTTTTTATCCTGCATTTTGTGCTGTTCGCTTACATCTATATTTTCCATCAGCTTTCATTTGTATAAATACATTTCTTTTGTCTGTTTCTCCTCTTTGCATTTCAAGTAAGCACTTCTGCATTGATTTAGAAATGACAAGTATTTTTTTAAAACCACTCCAGGTGGGATTCTTCATGTGATCGCATAAAGTTTTTTTCTTATCATTATTACGGTGTTTTGCTTATTGTCAAGTGGATTAATGTATGTCAGACAGCTTACACAATTCTTCAGATTTTTAAAAGCCTGTTAAGTTGAGATGCTTTGTGCACTGTTTTATTGGTATCCAGAAACATAGTTACACTTCACTAACATCCATATTTTTTAAAAATTTTTAATACAAATTAATTTTCTTTTCTTTTTCTTGGTGTAAATTCTAGACTGGTATTCTATGTGTGGATATGTGAATATGCAACTGCCTAGTTTGGTAACTGATTGAAATTATGATGGTGATGAAAAACAACAACTTTCAGATCAATCTTTTTACCTATAATTTTCACAGGTCTGTCAGGCAAAGGAAAGCTGAAGAAAGAGCATAAGTATAGTCACAAGTTCACTTAGTCATTACTTTGCTGAGTGATTGAGGCATTAGTTCCAATTGTGTCCCTTTTCCTCAGAACAATGAAAGCCATTTGTTTTCTAAAAGTGGAATTATTTTTCGAAAGTAACCAAAGTACATTGGGGGGAAAAAGTTATAATAGCTGCAGTTCAAAATACATACAAGGCTTTTACTGGCATAACCAAACTATCTCCATGTGTTATATCCACTTTTTAAAAATGTTCCCATTTTCTTATCTGTTCCTGTTTTTTTTATGTTAGATTTTAATATTGAATTTCATATGATATTTATACTGATTCCCTTTATCTGAACTTTTATTCCCAAATGCATACATGCCCCCTAATTTGTCTGTTTTATTTTTATTTATTTTTTTATGTCATCCATCTTTATTCTGATCCCTTAAAATTATAAATATTACTTGCAAGGACTCTATTATTTATTATTATTCTTGTTGTAAAGAAAAAAAAACAGCTAAGATCGAACCCAAACTTTGATATATTTAAAGTACATCCACCAAACTAATTGAATTTTCTTAATCGTGACTAAAATCAAATTTCACAGCTTTCAATGCCAAATTCAGCTTGAGGTTGGTCACTGGGGCCAAAGAAGTGAAAACCATGCTTATAAGCACCTAAAAACCGATGAAAATTTAACCAGGGTCAGTGATTGTGTGCATATGTGTGTGTGTATGATTGTGTCAGTGGTGGGATTCAAAAAAATTTACTACTGGTTTTGTGTGAGTGGCTTGGTGGGTGTGGCATGGATTGGTGGGTGTGGCTTGGTGGGTGTGGAAGGGCAAGGATATTGTAAAATCTCCATTCCCATCCCACTCCAGCGAAAGGATACTGCAAAATCCCCATTTCCTGCAAATCAGCAGGACTCAGGAGGCAGAGAAGGCAGGGACAGTCAGAGTGCTTTTTATCAGTTCTCCGAACTACTCAAAATTTTCGCTACCAATTCTCCAGAATTGGTCAGGACTTGCTGAATACCACATCTGCATTGTATGCATGTATTTGTTTGTTTGTTTTATGAAATGAAGGAGAATTCTCCCATTGAACAAGAAGAGGCTTGCTGACCCAAAACTAGTATTAAGTCTTGATTTAATATTGAATAAAGTAAGATGAGTGAGACCAAAGGGTGTATAATAACTTTAAAGCATGTGAATGCTCAGTCATTGTTAATCAAGAGAAGATTACAGGCCAAGACCAGAAATGGGAAAGTGCATGCTAAATCTACTAATAATCAACATCATTTCTCCCATATTTATTAACTCTCCTTGTAAAGAGGCCATGGGAAGATAATTTGTACTTTCTTTCATGCAAAGAGTGCAAATAGTTTTATTAATGGAGCAGTAATAATGAACATATAAAAAGATGCACTAAAGCACATTGATGGGCAGAAAAGATATTTCTAGAAAGTACATTCAAAGCAAATAAAAATGAATATGCTGTTAAATATTACCATTTCTATTAGATAGTTCAACAATCCATATAGGTACTTAAGGGATTTATGTATAGGCATAAAATATAAATGTAGAGATATGGTCTACACAGACTTTTGTGGTAATTACTTGCAATAGAAAAAAGACAACATGTTTGAATACAACAAAACCATAGGAAGACAAAAGTGCAGATTAAACTTGAGCTCCACTGAGTGGAGCTCAGCTCAGAAAGGTTACACAGATAAACCATATAACTTGATAGAATATTTGCCCCAGCTGCCTTCTGAGATAGCTTCTTGATTTACCGATCAAGCCTCCCACCCTATATGTCATAGTGACCTCCCATTCAAATATTCAAATATTCTGCAGGATCTGAACCTGAATCTACTTTTAGGTTTTAAGACTGACCACAAACTGGTTTCTGCATGGCATGAACATTTCAGACCAGATCCCTGTACCACAATTCAAGGGAGTGTTAACGCCTGGGTTAAACTCTTCATTCTTGCTCATTTAAGGTGGCTGGTGGGAAAAGGAAACAGTCATTAGCCCCAAACCATTCTAGGAAATTTAATTATGTGTTAACTAACCCCTGACTGACTTAGGTTGTACTAAGACACTAGGATAGGATAGGAGATGATTAGGATTAGGATTCGGATTCAGATTCGGATTCGGATTCGGATTCGGATTCGGATTCAGATTCAGATAGGATAGGATAGGATGCAATGCAATGCAATGCAATGCAATGCAATGCAATGCAATGCAATGCAATGCAATGCAATGCAATGCAATGCAATACAATACAATACAATACAATACAATACAATACAATACAATACAATACAATACAATACAATACTTTATTGGCCAAGTTGTTTGGACACACAGGAATTTCTCTCCTGTGCAGAAGTTCTCAGTATACATGCAAAGCAACAAAGTAATATAATCATAAGATACCAAGAGGAGAAGGTAATAGAAAAGCTGAGAAAGATAATAGTACTACAGCCATATTACATGGGTAAATATCCTCAGACATAAGACAGTACTGTGGTAATTAGGTGTTCAGCAGAATGATAGTACGATGGGGTAAAACTATCTTGTGTTTTGTTGTTTTGGCATGCAATGCCCTATAGTGGCATTAATAGTCCCACATTCCAGTTAAGCATATCACAAATACAACCAAAATGTAGGAGATTGTTTCCTATCTAATTCTAAACCAAATGGTGACCTTCTGGTGACCCTAGGCAAATATTTCTTCCTCCCCATTATATTCTACCATCTGCCAAATGAGGAAAATTAATGTAACACATTTATATCATACCCCAACTCATAGTGACTTCAGGCAGTTTACAACATTAAAAAAGCCAAAGTATGAAACCCATACAATCCTACCTTCCTGCAATTAGATGATACATCTTAAATGTTGTCAGAGCCTAAGGATTATATTTCAAGCCTCTGAAATATTGAAAGCTATTATACAATGTATTTTTGTTCTTTTATCTCTAGTGCAAATCCCAAAACCGTTTCCATAAAAATCGTAAAATACAACTAATCTGGAAATACAGCCACACTTTTTAAACCAGATGCTCCCCCTATAAGGCTATGCAATACAGTTTATATTCTGGCATCTTTTCTATCTGTGTGGGTGGTGCGGGGGTCTAATACAGTGGTGGGATTCCAAAAATTTTACTACCAGTTCTGTGGGTGTGGTTTGGTGGGCATAGCAAATACCACCTCTGACTGGCTACCCCACTCCAGGGGAAAGATACTGTAAAATCTTCATTCCCTCCCAATCAGCTGTGACTCAGGAGGCAGAGAATAGATGGGGGCGGGGCCAGTCAGAGGTGGTATTTACCGGTTCTCCAAACTGCTCAAAATTTCCACTACCGGTTCTCCAGAACTGATCAGAATCTGCTGAATACCACCTCTGATCCAACTCATATTGACTTCAGGCAGCTTACAACATTAAAAAAAAAGCCAAAGTATGAAACCCATAAAATCCTACCTTTCTGCAATTAGATGATACATCTTAAATGTTGTCAGAGCCTAAGGATTATATTTCAAGCCTCTGAAATATTGAAAGCTATTATACAATGTATTTTTGTTCTTTTATTTCTAGTGCAAATCCCAAGACCGTTTCCATAAAAATTGTAAAATACAACTAATCTGGAAATACAGCCACACTTTTGAAACCAGATGCTTCCCCTATAAGGCTATGCAACACATTGTTAATGTAATTCTCACAAAACTATAACTATTGTTATCACTTGTCACATCAATGTTCTTTATGGTGATCAATGTACAGATTAATTACAAAAAATGTTACCCTCGGGGCAACTTCAACATGTGAAATAGAATGAGAGAAAAGGTTAATCAGAATTGTGGAGGTTTTATATATATATGCCTCTCACAAACATGCACTGGTCCAGGTTGAGCACACACATCCTGATTTAATAACACCTAACTTTTATACACAACTGACTGGCTGCCTTTTCCATCCTTCCTTCATGTGAATAATGAAGCAGTTCTCTATGGTTTTCCATGATTGGTATATAGGAACAATTGCTAATGGCTTCTAAACAAGCCAGCTGTGATGACCCAGGGCGTGGCAAGAAAGCAACACAGCTAGATAACAGGTCTAACTCCCCTTTATTGCTCCAACTTTGCCCCCAAGCATCTCCACGTTTACTACAAGTCCAGGAGCAAAGCTCTCACATGCACCTTCAACAGCCTCTGGCTGCGATTAGTCCAGTAAGGAAGGTGAGCAAAGCAGTAACCTAGGCCAGAAGTCCTGTAAGCAAGGTTTGCAAAGCAGTAACCAAAGCAAGAAGCCCAGTTATCAAGTTTACCAAAATAGTAAATCACAGCAAGAAGTTCAGCGAAACAGGCAAACCGGGCAAGCTCCACAAGACAGAGTAGAGTAATCTCCAGGCATCGGCAAGTGCACACAAGGCTCCCCAGTTGGCTTGTTCCCAACAAATGCCCCTTCCACTGGCATCTCCTTATATCTCAGTCCCCAGGTGTGTCTTGTGAAGGGGGGCAGGCCTGTCTCCTCCCTCATAGCTGGCTCAGTCTGCGTTGTTCTCACCTTCTCTCATATCTTTGTGCTCTAGGATCAGGCAGGGGTGGTCCTTGCTCATCGTCTGAGCTCTGTCTTACCCCTGTTCTTCCCTGTCTAAGGCTGTTCTAATCCTGAAATGCCTTGGCCTGACCTTCCCCATTTTCCTCCACAGCCAACAAAGTTGCCTCCTCTTGGCTCAGTTCCAGTTCATCTTCCCTTGCAGATTCAGGTTCCAATGGGGGCATGACACCAGGACCTTTGAGCCTCAGTCATATCCATTTGACCTTATCATATCTTGGGATGAGATAGCGAGAGGCACATTGTTAAAGCATGTAATTATTACCAGATGGGTGAACTGTTTTAATGTCCTTTCCCATCACTCTCTATAAACCTATTCTATGTATCAAGAGCGCCAAGGGAAATGTACAATGTTCATTTAAACACACTGGAATGGCCTATTACCCAAACGTACTATCCAAATTAAGGAGATGGTGATTTGGGAGAACTTTCTCTCCCCCCCAATTTTTAATAAATGGGTTGCATAAAGGTGTCTCTTTTGTCACACTCAATATAACTTTAATTAAGAAAGTGTGGCCAGAAGAGGTCCAAAAGTCTCTTAACTAGGCCAGTCACTGTCCCACAGCTCAGTCTACCTCACAGAGCTGTTGGATGGGGGAGACAGGAAGAGGGAGACTATGAATTTCATTTTGAACTCCAACCGATCAATATATATATTGCACGCACGGGCACACACACACGCACGTACGCACGTACATATATACGTACGTATGTATATATATTCACAGGTGTAGGCATGCTGGTCTTGTTGTATTCGGGTCTTTTCCTGTGTAAGATTGAGATTGTTTTGGCAATGTTTCAGTGAGGTCTTACTCACCATCTTCAGGCTGGCAGTTTGGGCTTAAAGCGTGATCGGAGCTGCCGTCCCTCTATAAACCTTGGGGGTGGGGGTGGAGTGCTGGCCCCGTTTCAGCAAGTGGATTGATTGGATGTGTGGTTGTATCATGATTGGTAGATTGGTGCTGATTGGTGCTGGCTGTTTGTCTATTGTTGTTTCGTGTTGTAACGGCCTGGGTGGCGGGTGGAGCTCGTTTGTTTACTAGGGGTTGTTTCCAGGTGTCTGGTAGGCAGGAGGTATTGTCACGTTTATTCATGTTGTGGGGGTGTTTCTCTATTTTGATAGCTTCCATAATCATTCTCTTGTTGAAGTGTTCAGTTTTGGAGATTAACCTTGTTCCTTCAAAATTAATTTCATGTCCTGTAGCTTTAAGGTGCTGGAAAAGGGAGGACGTTTTTTCTTTTTTTCTTACTGCGTTCTTGTGTTCTGCGATGCATTCATTTTTTCTCCTGTTCGTTTGTCCTATGTATGTTGCAGGGCAGATTTTGTATGGTATTTCGTAGACTCCTTGGTTTTCATAGCCCCACCCACCATCCAGGCCGTTACAACACAAAACAACTACGCATCCACAGCCAGCACCAATCAGCACCAATCTACCAATCATGATACAGCCACACATCCAATCAATCCACTTGCTGAAACGGGGCCAATACTCCACCCACCCACCCACCCCCACCAAGGTTTGTAGAGGAACGGCAGGTCCGATCACGCTTTAAGCCTAAAACACCAGCCTGAAGATGGCGAGTGAGACCTTTGGAACGATCTCCCCATTGAGATCCGGACCCTCACCACCCTTCCGGCTTTCCGCAAAGCCACTAAGACCTGGTTGTTCTGGCAGGCCTGGGGCTGATGAAATTCCAGCCCCATTTGAAGCTGTGACTGTTGTTGTATCTTAATTTTGTTTGTCTTTTATTTTCTTATTTGTATCCCCTTCCCCCCTTTGGTTGTTAGCCGCCGTGAGTCTCTCGGGAATAGGGCAGCCTACAAATTGAATAAACTACAACTACTACAACTACAACTACCCACTGAAACATTGCCAAGACAATCTCAATCTTACATGGGAAAAGACCCGAATACAGCAAGACCAGCATATATATGTATGTATGTATGTATGTGCATGTGCATATATGTGTGTGTGTGTATATGTGTATATGTGTATATGTGTATATGTGTATATGTGTATATGTGTATATGTGTATATGTGTATATGTGTATATGTGTATATGTGTATATGTGTATATGTGTATATGTGTATATGTGTATATGTGTATATGTGTATATGTGTATATGTGTATATGTGTATATACATACATACATGCATGCATACATGCATACATACATACATACATAATTCCCAGTAAGGGAATTTACTGATGAGAGCTAAATAGCTTGAAATAGATCTATACTAGTCTCCCTTTATTTATTTATCAGCTCAAATGCAACGTATCTGTGTGTGTGTGTGTCTGTGTGTGTGTGTGTGTGCACGCGTGTGTTCACGCGTGTGTGTATTACTCATACCTACAGTACATTATACAGGAACCAGCAACAAATCCAGTTCCTATATAATATACTGTAGCTAAGATTAGAGAAAAAGGGAGAGAATAGAAAGAAGAGAGGACTTCATTTATGCATAGGACAAAGTGCCTGTAACAGCTTTGCAATTATGGAAGTCATTGAGCAAGTTAAATATGCTGCCATTGATTGTTCCTGCTTTGCTCATGGCATTCCTACTCACAAAAGCCATAATGTTAAATTGGTAATTTTTCCTCTGAGAGCATGTTGTTATGTAGAGGGAAAAACAGGCAAGACTGCAAAATCAACCTAATTGCAAATATATACCTAGTTGTACTAATGCCTCCTTTGCAAAGTATTCACAGCCAGTAGTAATTTAAGAACTTCCTTTCATCCTCTCTGACTTGATAAGAAAGGTCTCCAAGAATAAGTTGAGTACAGCTTTGCTGTTTCATGCCACAATTGCTCAGCTGTCTTGTTTACTTCTTCTGTATGTTCTACCCACCCTGAATTTAAAAAATGTATTAAGTCACTTTGTCATGGTAACAAAGCCATTCTAGAATGAGTTTTTCCTTAAGTAATCATACTCCATGTGATAATAGTGGGACAAAGGAAAAAATGTAGCTGAATTGGTCCAGGTCATCTTATCTTCCACACTAGAAGCCCAGTTGCTTGATGGCACAGAATTATGAATTATGAAGGAAGGCAACCTATTCATGACATGGGGGCACTGTGGGATAGGGATCAGCATGGGACACAACCCCAAGATTGAAGTCAGGAGCATGAAAATGAGACAAGCAACTACAGTGCCACATGGATGTATTAAAAGTTTGGAAATGAAAAAAAAGAATGGAGCAATGGGCAATTCATTCCTAAACCACAGCTGTATATTGGAAACAAGATCAAGTAATTCTTAATTCCCAAATCTAAATGTAAATGTACATCAGGAATATTTTAGGAGTGACTTATATTTCAGGCTATTAGTGGTCAGTAGATGGGGGAGGGGAAAGGTGAAGGAGGAGGAAATGGAGGAGAAGAATGAGAAGGAGGAGGAGGAAGAAGAAGAAGAGGAAAAGGAAGAAGAAGAAGAAGAAGAAGAAGAAGAAGAAGAAGAAGAAGAAGAAGAAGTAGTAGTAGTAGTAGTAGTAGTAGTAGTAGTAGTAGTAGTAGTAGTAGTAGTAGTAGTAGTAGAAGAAGAAAAAATATATGAAAATAAAATATCAAATCTAAGTAGGGTGGAACAACTGTGAGGGAGAGGATTAAAAAAAACACAAGGTGGATGTGACATTACTGAAAAGTTGAGTTTCTGTCACTTTTTTATACATATCACACATACGATGGATTTAGAAAAAGGGATGTCACACATTCATAACCACCATCTTGACTTTTTGACACTGCCCCTGTGGCTGCCCCTAAAAGAGTCCAAAAGGCTTCAAAGAGTGCACTCTGCAGTTCACTGGGGCTTTTAAAGCTTATCTTTACAGAAGTTAAATACTTTAAATACTGGAACTCAGTCAAATAAGTTTCTGAACACATTTTGGTGAGGAGTGAGGATGGCAGCAACTTGCGAAGCAACACACTACACTTACAGTCTGTTAATTGCTTAGTTCTTCTACCAGTGAGGGCTACGCTTCAAAGCTCCTTGCTTTTCCCTATATATGGGTTAATTAGCTGCTTTTAAGGTTATCCTTTTCCATCTCTGAGTTACTTAGATGCTTTTAAACGCTGGCTTCTTTACCATGTGTTAATTACAACGGGGATTCAACACTCTGTTTCCACAATTGTCAGCCAATTTATCAAACAACTTTCCTAATATAACTTCCACCTACCCTTTTCCCTATTTCCTCTCTAAGCCTGGATGTCTGGCTAACTTGCTAACTTAGGTCAAGCCACTCATCCTTCTGTGGGCAAGAAAGGTTAATATATGGAAGGAGAAAGGGAGATGTAGAACTATCGCATAAGTAAGGAAATAGATTTTTCTATCCATTTGCTTCATTTCTCATTTACAGCACTTGCTATATCCATTAGGGGGAAAAAGTATGCATTTTGTGTGATTCCCCCTGCCTCAATATGTTGGGGGGGGTGTTTCTCCTTCATGTGCTACTTTTAAAGCCATTTTCCTTTTACGTAACCTGTTTTATGTACACTTCTACTTATATGTTAAAATGCTTTCTATTTTTCTGAGCTATGAACTATTTATAATAGTCTTTAAAGTCTGCCTTCTGCTTCTAACAATTCAGGAGATGAAAATATAATGTAGGTATATTTTGAAAAACAGAAATTGAATGAATATCTCAATAACCCATATTGAGCATGTTGACTGAAATTTGAAGAGTTATGAACAAAAGGAGCAAGCCACTTCAAAAGCAGAATTTGAAATGTGGTTTCTCATAACTCAATTTACACGATGGGTTGGCAGTTCTGGAAGTTAATTGAATGTTATATGGTACTTTTTCTACTCTGATGCTTCTTTAATAAAGAAAGGGCATCTAATCCAGATAGGTGGATGTGTGAATTTGAAGCCTGTATGTTGAAAGAAACTGTGGAGTTGTAAATCTACAACCTTGAACTCTTGGGGGGTCTACTGTTGATGGCCCTTCTCCAACTGTAATCAGCTATAGGAGAAAATCTACACATCAAGATTCAGCATTATTTGAGACTAACTTCACTTTGGGAGACTTCCACTTACTGTATTTTCTGCATGTTATCCAAACACATTGGCCATTCTTCAGTGGGTGTAGGGAATGGAGGAACTGGACAAATCTGGGGGGGGGAGGGAGGTTTGGAACTCCACATGATCTGAATTCCATATAGAATATTTATACAAGTGATTTACAACTAATAAGTAATTGCTGGAACTCTATTGTCTGAAATCCTATTCCTACAGGATTTTTTTTGTCTCGAGGCATTGTGTTCTCTATTTGCTCAGGGACATTGCATTTAATTCAGTGGTGAAATTCATTTTTTTTTTTACTACTGGTTCTGTGGCCTTGGCTTGGTGGGCATGGCAAGGGAAGAATACTGCAAAATCTCATTCCCTCTCCACTCCTGGGGGAAGGATATTGCAAAATCATTCCCACCCCACTCTAGGGCCAGCCAGAGGTGGTATTTGCCGGTTCTCTAAACTACTCAAAATTTCCACTACCATTTCTCCAGAACCTGTCAGAACCTGCTGAATTTCATCCCTGATTTAATCTATACTTCTGGGATTGATCCTCAACATTAATTTTATGTTCCCACATTTATGTAGTACATTGGAGATTGGTAACAATAGGCTGCATACAACCCAGATTATCCACATTATCATACATCCACCAAATTCAAAGCATGTGGGATGCGATCTTCTGGGAAATCAGGGTTTTTGGAGGGATGGAGTTCCATATTCCATTCTACACCTTGGCTTCAAAAATGGCTAGCACAAATGCTACATCATGGTAAAGGCCATCTTTTTACACCAGAATGGAATAATTTTGGGCTAAGAGAGCTCCCTCTTTTTTGTGTTATATAATATAATAATAATGAGGTCAAGATGAGCATGCATTTTAAAAGTTAAATACTTTGAATCAATTATATGCATTAAAACAGCAACATCTTCACCACTTCTTTTCTTCTAGTTTAAATTAATGAGGACACTGATTCTTTTTCGATCACTTACATTTTAAAAAGGCACTCAGAGACATTCAGAGAAACTCTTGGCTTTGAGAAGGATGATTTAAAAGCAAGCAATTAAAGTATGTTGCACAATGCTTAGAGTTCATAGCAATTTTGCTGTTCTGTAAGGCAATTTTACTGAGAAATCTATTTTCCCCCAAGAACTTTGCAGAAGCTGCTTTTGCAGAAGCTGATCTTTTCCCAAATGAACAAATTTCCAGAAGAAAATTAGCTGTCATGCTTGCATTTGGAGCATCCCAATCCTGCCCTTGCTGACTTAATGGAAGGGAAAGTGAAAATATTGATAGGCAGGTAAAAATGGTGCTTATTTTTTCCCTCTTCAGTGTGGTTCCCATCCATTTGCTTCCATTAGTTTATGAGCCAATCAATTGGAGAAGAAATATCGTAGTCTAGATTGGCAACAGGAGAAAGATTTGTCTTCTTTCATATTTATTTATTTATTTATTTATTTATTTATTTATTTATTTATTTATTTATTTATTTATTTATTTATTATTTATTTATTTATTTATTTATTTATTTATTTATTTATTTATTTATTTATTTATTTTATTCTTGCATTACTTTACAGGAATTTCTCCTTGATCAAATCTGAACTATTAGATTGTGGGTTTCAGCTTGCATTGTAGCTATAGAGTGGATCTGGGCTTTTATGGCTCCCAGGTGCTTTGGCTGTCCCTGTCCGGCCCATGTGACGTCAACCAGAAATTAGAAATCAAATGTAAATAGGTGTGTTGCAGTGGGTGGAAGAAGAAGAAGCCAGATAGGTCCACTCTGTACATTCACCCTGCATTCCTTCAGTTGGCTGGCATCCATGAGAGGGTGAGGATGGAAAGCACTTTTGTGCATCTGTGCAACACTCAACTGTCACCTGGATTGCCTAGAGGAGGTGGCAATGACAGTAATAACATAAGGGTACCCGGGCTTGGCCACCCACTGCCACCTCAGTTGAAGCACAGCCTTGTGGGCAAACAGGTGGAGCACAGCCAGAAAGTTTGGCCCTCCACAACAGTCCCAGTTTCTTATGTGGCTCCTTGGGAAAATTAACTGCTCACCCTTGGCATAGTGGCAAGGGAGGAGATACAGTCTATCATATGTTCCAATGGGGTGGGATCAATTGCCTATCACCAATGACCATCAAGTACCTCAGAAAGAAGGCCATCTCTCCATGTTGGATGATAGAAAGCTATGTCTCATTTCAGCATTATTGAACTTCTATTTCATGGGCTCCATGAGACATAATCACTTCTACAACTTTCTGCTAGCACAGTAACCTCATTTGTCCTAGGTAGAAAGCATTTACCCTTTGATGCATGTAATTTTCTTCTCCTTTTGAAAGGGAACATATTTTATCTTCCAGTTCCTGGTTGTGAAATCATCATCAGATTGAAGAATGGCACAGCATTCATAAATAAAACACTGCACATGAATTAAATGTAGGTATCATGATGGAATGCAAATGAAGAGACACTGCCTCTGATAGATGTATTACGTCCTGCAAATAATTTGAAAGTAACAGTTTCTAAAGACATTTTATACCTCCCTGCACTTATTAAGACTTGCTTTATACTAAGGCTAAATATAACATGCAGCATAACCCTATCATACATATCTATCTATCATCTATCTGTCTGTCTGTCTGTCTGTCTGTCTATCTATCTATCTATCTATCTATCTATCTATCTATCTATCTATCTATCTATCTATCTATCATCTATCTATCTATATCTACTCACCCACCCACCTACCCACCCATCCATCCACCCAACCATCCAATTTGTATAGCATCTCAATCTGTGTTGTGAGAATGTTACTTTAGGTGGTGTACAATGAAAATACTAGAAAATGAAAAAAAGCATCTCCACAGAAACATCATAAAAACAGTTTAAAAAATATTATGCAATTAAAAAACACCAATCAGCCTTCCTAGTGAGAAGGTAGCAATACAACCATTCCACTGATTCACTAACTCCTCCCATTCCAAAGCCTGATTGCACAACCAGGCTTTAAGGAATAAAAGTTTTACACTCCAAGAATTAAAAAAAAGGCAGCCAGTCCCACCTTATGTAGCTGATGTTCCATGTGTGTGCCATGGCAGTAAAGTCCCTTCTCCTGGTCCCACCAAATGCACTGGCAGGAGGCTTTAAGCTGAAGTTCAAAGTTACTGAAAGGTAAGCTAATTGAATTCTATCAGCCTCACTCCAGAGAAACCCTCCCAGAGGTGGCGTTCAGCAGGTTCTGACCAGCTCTGGAGAACCGGTAGCAGAAATTTTGAGTAGTTTGGAGATCCGGTAAATACCACCTTTGGCTGGCCCCGGCCCCATCTATTCTCTGCCTCCTGAGCCCCAGCTGATCGGGAGGAAATGGGGATTTTGCAGTAACCTTCCCCTGGAGTGGGGAGGGAAAGGAGATTTTACAGTATCTTTCCCCTGCCACACCCACCAAGCCACACCCCCAAGCCATGCCACACCCACCAAGCCACACCCACAGAACCGGTACTAAAAAAAAGAATCCCACCAATGAACCCTCCTTAGACTTGCAAAGGCAGACAACACAAATAGCAGAAATTTTTTTTTAGAATGCATATAATTTGGGGCAAAAGCCCAAACCCTAAAATGCAGATATAGGTAACTCAAATTCAGGTATAATAAAGAGACTTTCCTTGGAACAGTTTTATATGTATCCCTGTGAATTCAGGATGTTTCTTCATCACTGTTTCTAAATATGTTTTGAGAATTGGGACACACTATCATCTCTTGAAAAACAGAGGACATCTCCTTGGTTTGTCCATGAATGATTCCACTGGAAGTTCCAGGCAAATATTAGCATGCAAAAGAACTTTAATAAATAATAGATCCTGCTGAAGCCAGTCCTTTTAAGTGAGTTAAATGTAATTTAACAAATGGTGGTGCAGAGAGAGGACTTTCAAGATGAAGACACACATATAATGATGAATTGCTTCAGCTTTCATTTCTTCCAATAAGCTGCAACTTATATATTAAAATGGCTTATGGAGACGTGTAGGAAAGTTGCTTTGCACATGCTGATTTTTTTTAAAAAAATGAGAATGGAAATTATTGTGCTGCTCTGTTCTTTCTTTCAGGAAAGGCCATTCTGGTTCATTTTATTTAAAAAAGTCAAGAGGGTTACTCTCCTGATTTGCTTGCTCAAGATGGACTATTTAGTCTTAGACCGTTCTGCAGCTGCTTCAAAACCAGAATATATTCTTTTGTATTCCAAAGTATACTTTTGGTTTCAAATTGAGCTTTGACCAGGTAGAGATAAATCTGAAGTAGGCAGGGCTATTCTGTGTTCAATACGCAACAGCTGGTTTTGAATTGGAAATAGAGGAATTTGAACCTGAAATGTTTCAAATTCAAAACATTCTCCATTTGTTTACTTTTCACATTTTCCTGACAAAATACACTGCACTACTAAAGATACAACATTATTTATTTGAATGGCCTATGGCAGTGGTTCTCAACTTGTGGGTCGGGACCCCTTTGGGGGTCGAATGACCCTTTCACAGGGGTTACCTAAGACCATTGGAAAACACATATTTTCAATGGTCTTAGGAACTGAGAGACCAATTTTATGGTTGGGGATCACCACAACATGAGGAACTGTATTAAAGGATCGCGGCATTGGGAAGGTTGAGAACCACTGGTCTATGGTTTCATAGAACAGTTTTAAACAGTGGCTTTAGCAGATGCTCTGATATTAGTTTTGTTTTTTCTAGTACAATCATTTTTTCTAAGGAGCAAAATAATGTTGTGCTAAGATCTTAGCGTGATGGACTGAGAACATCCAGCAATTTCTACTTTCTACAGTATATCATTTCATCATTTCATAACGTGGCATACAGTCTTTATCATTTTTAGACCAGAGATCATGAATCATCCAAGGCTTGCCTCAAAGAGGTTTACCTTCAATGACTATGGTTTCACACATATGTTGTCCAATAAACAGGTACCACTTTGGCAGGAAAGGTTACTGCGTTCCATTAATTTCCTCAGCTAAGAACTGGAGATGAGCACTACCCCCTTGAGTTAGTCATGACTGGACAGGGGAAACCTTTAAACTCCAAAACCTGATCTCACAAGTTTTTGTCCTCTCCAAACCTGCAAACCTGGAGAGACTGAGCTCCATAATCAGAGTTCTCTAAGTGAATATAGCTTCAAACCTGTAGAACAGCACATAGCATGACCCTTCTTGGATCACACCTCTGAGTCTAATATATTCAAATTACATTATGTTTGTAACATAAAGTGGTTTGACATGTACAGGTATGCAGGTGTCTATTTTGTGATGTGCATATCACTATATTGCAATTATTACTACTTTTAATTAAGCTCTGATTGTTTATTCATATTGCCTCTTGACTAGCAAAAGTTTGAAAGAAAACATCAATTGTCTATTTTATCCTCTCTGTACAGCCACGTCCCCTCAGTGTCTTTTACTAACATTCCTTGACTCTCTGAAGCGAGAAAGAAGCTTGATATAAGGTAAGCTTCAATGTTCTCCTTCTAATAGGAAACAAAGGAAGCATTGCAAAATGCATGGTAAAAATCAAAATCAGAAGTCGATCTTATCTTTTAAAAATAATAATCTGCATCCAATGGTGGGAGTTGTAGTAGTTGGCCAGACTAACTAGACCCCAAAGAAAAGTGTGTGGTAAAAAGGTGTTATTGAGTTCAGCAGCATCGGTGGTCAAATTCCTTTAGATATTTACTGTGCCATACGTAAACTTTTTATACGTTTTTGGGCTCTAGGTTACATTTCCTATCCAGGAACTAATTGGTAGGTCAACTGTATTAACTTACTTACTATCCAAAACCATGCTTGCTGATTGGTCAGGTCCCAGCTAGATCCTTTTAGAATTTTTCTTCCCTTCTGCTTGACCAACATGGCCTAATAGGATCTGCAAGGAGAATCCAAATGCTACTCTTCGAAACTTTACAGGTCTAGTTTTAGTTCTTCTTTGCTGACCTATTTACAAGGTTCACTTGTGCATGTTGTTTCAACAACCCTTATTTAGATCATTTCTTCTGAGCCATTAAATTGCAAACCAAAACCAGACTTTCTTTTATGTGTGCTTAGTCATGTTTCCTTCACTCCTAATCCATGTCCATTTTCCCCAGATACAAAGCCATGATGAATAGAAAATTCTCATTATTATCCCCCAGAAAGAGGTTACAAAAGCAGACTATTCTATGCATGACATTATTGGCTGCCTTAAAAAGAATTTCAGAGTTTTAAAAGCTACTGAATAAAAGAAGTTGTCTAGCTTTGCTCTTTCAGCCTTCCATGTGAAGACATTTATTTTTACCTCAGGAAGCAATTTAACATATTCTCAGATACTGTACAAATACATGCTGAATTTCTGGTTTTGCATATTGTTTTTCTGTACAGTTCATCCATTGTTTACAATGCTTTGAATTTACATAAATATGATTTAAAATAGATTGTGCTACCAATCAGCCATTGTTTAAACTTATTTCTCCCCAAAATCCAGTCTATAAGTATGTTATTATGTATTTGAGTTGCTTGACTAAAATAAACATTCAGATATTTTTCTTGCATTTTCATTACGAAAAGGCATAATTTTAATCTAAGACACTTGCTGAACATATCAGCAGAAATATTGGAAACTTCTGCCCTCTATTACTTGGCAAGTTGTTAATTGAAAAGTAACGTGTGTAAAATGAAAAAAAAGGCAAAGCCTTCCTTCAATTGTTTTCCAACAGATTGATCACACGTTACAAGGGGGGAAATTGCTAAGCAAAACATATCGAGCATCTGTCTCAAAAGTGTTTAAATCAATTGAAAAAAGCAAAGTTTATTTGACTTGTAGTTACAATCTAATTCTATTCAGACATTTTCTACAGGCTAAGTAATTACAATTAACCACTGATTAATGTTTTAATTGATAACAAATTAAGACATTCTTCAATTTTCTATGAGAGTGCAATACAGTATAATTTAACTAAGCAGAATTAGTCTCGTCCTTATTTGACACTTATATAGAAAGTCATCATTTCAGGATGTATCTCAAGACATCTACTAACAGTTAATGAATGATTGCCTTGACTTTTTTTTACTTTTTTTTACTTCTCCATGAGCCTTGTTTAAAGGATTTATTTTATATTCAGACTTAGTTTGCTTTGGCTAATAAATTGTAAACACTAGGAACAAAGTTTTGATTTCAGATTTTAAAAAAATTGCACCAGGTACCCCAGCCACCATAACTTATAAAGACAATAATGTGTCTTTATAAGTTGGTCGCTAAGGTTAGAGTGTTAGGGTTAAGTCTTGGAAAACCAAAATTCTACTCGGCTAATTAGCACAGAAGATACCTTTTGGTGAATCACTATTTTTCATTCCAACCTACAGTGTAAAGAAGTTATAAGAATAAAATAAGACATGCCTTATTTGCCTATTGTCACTGCTTTTCAGAAGTTAGGTAGGTAGGTAGGTAGGTAGGTAGGTAGGTAGGTAGGTAGGTAGGTAGGTAGGTAGGTATAGTAGATAGATAGATAGATAGATAGATAGATAGATAGATAGATAGATAGATAGATAGATAGATAGATAGATAGATAGATAGATAGATGATAGATAGATAGATAGATAGATAGATAGATAGATAGATAGATAGATAGATAGATAGATAGATAGATAGATATAGAATGTATATCCTAACTAAATGCAAATATTAGAAAATGTTAATGTAAAAACTAGTAGAATAAATGTAAGCAGTTCATTTTTAATTATATAAAATCTCGTTATGGAAAATCTAAATTCTGAATTTAGAATTTTCTCAGCCAACATAGAGATAAACAGCCACATTCACTGATTGGCATGAATGTGTCAAGTGAGGTTTTCTTCCAAGGAGAAACTGTAATGAACACTATTTCAGTAGAGCTCATGACATTTCATAGGTAGAGATGCCAAATTCATATACACTTCATTGCTTTGAGGCTCAATGCTCCTATGATTCTTGTCTTATTAAACTGACTCTAACTCATCCTTTTCTCCAATTTGCACATCCTGATTCTAGTAAGTAGAAAAATGCAGTGATAAAGCATGCAAAGCAAGGAACATTTAGCAATGTATATGCCTGTGTATAATATGTAGTCTTAATTGCTCTAATACACTTTTTTGTGCAGTTCTCCTTGAGAGCTATTTAAATGCAGCTACTCCAGGATTTAGCTAATTTTTGTTTGTTGGTGAATATTTTAAAACTAAGGGAGTTTAAGAGATGAAATACTCAAATGCCTCCCTCTATCCACAAAAGGGGCCAACAGTTTTGCCTCTGCTAGCATTGGAGGTGCAACAGGACAATCATTTCTGTTTCTGTTCTGTAGTTGTGCTGTTAAAAACTCAAGCAAATAATATTTTCTAGCCTAACCACATAAAATAATTAAAAGCAAAATATTAGGGATACCATCAATTGATATATCTTGATAAGAGGCAACAGTCTACTTATTTATCTATTTATCAGTCTGAATGCTGACTCAATCACAAGCTGATTCATTCTCTATTTTGTCTGAAATGGTATAGGGCAGAGTTGTCAAACTTGCAGTCTGTGGGCCAGATGTGTCACATGCTGACCATGCCCACATGCAGTTTAGGGAAGGGGTAGAAGTCCCAATACATCATGTGATGCTTCCATGACGATGCAAGTTTGACGTCTCTGGTATAAGGTTTCCTACCTGAGCAGGGCATTGGACTAGAAGACCTCCAACTCTGTTATTCTGTTATCTTAAATAGAGCTTAACCTCTGATGACCACCTGGGACACTTCTTGTCATTTTAGAAATAATAATAATGAGGATCCTGCTTCCCCCCCCCCTACTTCCTGGTTTGTTTGCTTTATTTTTGGAAACCTGAATTTTCTTCTTAAATACTGTTTTTGTTACTCTTGCTATAATTTTATCCTAATTCGTACATGTTTGTCAGCAACTTTCCTTAATATAAACTTTGTAGCACACAATATAGACCCATGATGGCGAACCTATGGCATGTGTGCTAGAGGTGGCACGCAAAGCCTTGGTACATGCACCATCGCCAGCTGCTCTTCTAGTTTCTGGTGCGCACATGCACAGCTGGTCTTCATGGGCGCTGGAGCACTGGAAAAAGGCTGGAAAAAAGCCCCCAAACCTGCCAAAAACCAGACCATTTTCCAGGTCAAAAACAGCTTTAACAACGACCTGAAAATGGCCTGAAAAATGGTCTGAAAATAGTACATCCCCCCCCTCAACAAAAAAAACCAGGCACGTGCATGCTGACCAGCTGGTGTTCAGGTTTCTGGCACTGCAGCACACACACATGCATGCATGCGTGCATGCATGCTCTATTTTGGGCACTTGGTGCTGAAAAAGTTGGCCATTACTGATATAGATTCAGAGAAAGCAAAACTTTCTTCTCATCCTTTAAGTAATCCAAGAAATGCAGACTGGGTAGTTTTGGTTAAAAAGCAGATCAATGGACCTTCTTTCCCACTTACTTGAGAAATAAAGTTGACTAAAATGCCTGTTAGGTAAGCTCCCCATTGAGAGAGCGAGTAAGTTCAGCAAAGCATTGTGAGAGTTGTATTGGAAAACACACAAACTAGCATACAGAGACACTGCAGTTTAAATAGGCTTTTACTTTCGTGGAAATAGAGGTATCAGAGTCCATCAAACAGTCCAAGTCATACACGGATAATTCTGTCAGTCATCAATGTCTTTCAGTTAAGGGATAATCCAAATAACATAGTCCAGTATCATATAATCAGTTCGGCATTCAAAGTTTTCTAGCAGTTGCAAAACTTACAATAGCTCATGGCACTCAGATCAGATCAGCCCAGTATCTAACGAACAGAGAGAGAGCTAACAGTCATTCTGGCTCCCTCTTATGGCTGATTAAGGAAACAGCACCCAATCACATTTTACAGTATGATTTAAAGAAACAGGTTACATTGTTACATGATTTATATATTGCCAACCCAACTGTTAGAATTATATTCCTAACAATGCCTATGTGTATAATTTCTACCTAACTATACATGTCAGTCTCACTAACAAAAGACCATGAAATCAAACTTTGTCCTATTTTGAATGATTTAAGTGACAGAATTCCTTATCTGTTTACATTCTTCCTATGACTTCCTGTGATCTATGACTGTTTTTCACAGTTATGACCCATGTGACATCCCCATGATCACGTGATCAAAATTCAGATACTTGGCAATTGGTTCATGTTTATGACTATTGCTGTGTCCCAAGGATTTGATCCTTTTTGTGACCTTCTAACAAGCAAAGTCTTCTTCCTCACAGAGGGAGAATTTTTCAATGCAGGAAAGTCTACCTGATGCAGTTCAGAATGTTTGCATTATAATTCTCTTTCTCCTTTGTCATAAGCCATGCTGGCTAATATCTTGCCTCTCTACATTTACCCTGCCAATACTGGGAACACTGCACTTAGTTTGTAATTTTTCATTCCAAGTTATCCAACACCTTGCAGCTTGGAAGCTAGTCTGGGGCCGGGCCCATGACTCTGAATATCTGATGTTAATAGGAGGCCTCATTGGAGAATATGACCCTGAAAATGAACAGAAAGAATACTAAGTAATTAAACATCAAATATCCCTTTAAAAACTCATATCTTCAATAATATTATTGCATTGCATGCAGAGTATGGGCTTAGTCCAGCTCTCAACAAATGCTAACAGACATTCATCCATTTATGACACTTGACAGATTCATCCACAGTGTTAACAGAAAATTTCCCTGAAACACTAGTAGATCCATCATCATTCAGCAGTCTAGGGAATAGTATTCAACTATTGCTAATCTATTGGTTCCTAAATTGCAAACAATCTAGATAACTCCAATTCACACTTTCTGAATATATACTGTATAGTTATACCTGTATGTTCACTTCCCTGCATATATTCAACAACTCTACTCCATCAGGACTTTTTAAAAATTTCCTTCTTTTAGTTACACAAACTCTTTCCTTCCTCCCTCCCTTCCTTCTTTCTTCCCTCCCTCGCTCCTTCTCTCCCTTCCTCCCATTTCAAGTCACTCTCTTTCATATGCCATAATTATCTCCAGATAGTCCAAAATATTGACCTCCATCACTCATCACAGTTTTGGTCAATCAAGTTATTCAGAAATTTTTATTAACTAATTACAGAAGATTTAAACTAGGCTACCAGCCTTAATCATATATGGAGCATCTTCTGCTAAAAGTAAGGACAGTATGTCAGTTTGGGCATATTTAA
Organism: Thamnophis sirtalis; assembly: GCF_051295495.1. NCBI lineage: Eukaryota > Metazoa > Chordata > Lepidosauria > Squamata > Natricidae > Thamnophis > Thamnophis sirtalis. Next base: position 39,954,890 of record NW_028261381.1, on the reverse strand, counting down.
TTGGCCAGCCCAAGCAAAGCCCAGTTTTACAGCAAGAAGGTGTTCATGCTAATCTGTGCAAATTCAGAGTTCTTAGGTACAGATTTTATCATCCAAAATCTCAGATTGTGGTTCTAGCATATCTGAAACTGCCAGAGGGCTAGTCAAACTAAGTAGTAAAGTCATACGACTTCAGTTTGCATATTTAGTCTCAAGTATCATCTTTTTTGTGCTGCTCATATACAGTCATTCTGGCAAGGAAAATCTTCCGTAGAGGCCTTTACAAATGAGGGAAATGACATACAGGGATTTTTTTCATCATTAAACTTTTTATCATTCCACATCAAACTCTGTGATATCATGCTGCAGCTTCAATGATAGTTAATATCCAGGATAGGTTACATCATTAGCTTCACATTTAAAGTTCTCCCTGTAGATGGACTTGGATGATCTGTTCCTGATGCTCAGATTAACGCTTTTTAAAGCTGATAGGAGTATGAGCTCAAATTGTAAAGTAATTATGCTACCTGACTAGAAGTGGGGCAGTATCTGGCAATGACATGAAATTCTGTTCAGGAGACTTCCTGCACCTGCAGGCTGATTAGATTTGTCTTATCCATTTGATGTAAGAATGAATCATGGAAACACGATTTGCTGAAATGAGAAGATATAACTAATGAGACACAGTGAACCATAGAGTGTTCCACATTTCAGTGCAGAGACAAGGAGAGAAGCTAGTATACAAGTAGTCCTTGACTTACAACAGTTTGCTTAGTGATCATTCAAAATTACAACAGCACTGGGAAAAAGTGACTTATGACTGTTTTTCAACCATTACAGCATCCCCATGGTCACATGATCAAAATTCAGATATTTGGGAACTAGTTCATATTTATGATGGTTGCAAAGTCCTAGGGTCCATGAGATCATCTTTTGCAATCTTCTGACAAAGAGAATCAACGGGGAAGTCAGATTCACTTAACAGCCTTGTTACTAACTTAACAACTGCAGTGATTCACTGTTTGTGGGAGAGGCAGATATGGTGGGGGCCGAGGGCCAAATTATGTTTGGGGGACGTGGGTCCGCTGTTTAAGAGCGATCACGCATTCCGACCCTCATCACCCTTCTCACACCCCTGGGTGCCAGGTATTACAGGACCATGGTCTCCGGCTGGTGTCGCTTAACGCCAGGTCCATGGTACATAAGGCTCCCCTCATTTACAACCTCATACAAGAGGGTAGAGCGGACCTGGCATGCATTACGGAGACCTGGTTGGGCCATGAGGGGGGTGTTCCCCTTAGTGAATTATGCCCACCAGGCTTCTAGGCATTTCACCAGCCGAGAGCCCAGGGCAGGGGCGGGGTGGTGGTGGTGGTTATTAGGGAAAGTCTCAGACCTCAGGAGGTCAGTGTGCCTCAGATAGGCGGGTGTGAGTCCCTTTTTGTGAAATGGGGCCTTGGAGTTCAGGTGGGCCTTTTTGTTATGTACCTGTCTCCCTGCTACGTTTCATCGGCCCTGCTGGAGCTGCTAGATGTGTTACCTGGATTGGCGGTTGATTTCCCCATGATCCTGGGGGATTTCAATCTGCCTTCCATTGGCGAGACATTTGAGTCAGCTCGGGAGTTCATGGCTTCCATGACGGCTATGGACCTAACTCAGATAATTCAAGACCCCACCCATAATGGGGGATGCACACTCGACCTGATTTTTGTCTCTGGGCAGTGGATGAATGATCTAGATTTAGGGGATATTTCTATCCAACCCTTGTCATGGTCGGATCATTTCCTCATCAGGCTTGACTTCCATACTGCTTCCCCTCACCGCAGGGAGGCAGAACCGACTAGATGGTTCCGCCCCAGGTGCTTGATGGACCCTGAAAGGCTCCTGATGGAGTTTGGGACTTTTCCTGAATCCCTTGCTCACAACTTGACCGAAGCCCTAGTAGAAGCCTGGGTTAGGGCGGCCACTGGGGGTTTGGATCGTGTTGTGCCTTTGCGGCCTCTGACCCGGTGTCAATCCCGGATAGCCCCCTGGTTTACCGAGGAGCTCCGGGAGATGAAATGCTAGAAAAGATGCCTAGAGAGTGGTTGGAGGGCCAGCCATTGCGAATCTGATTGAACATTAGTAAGAATTCATATTAAATCCTACTTAGTGGTGATAGAAGCGTCAAGGAGGGCAAGGATCGACCCCAAGGTGCGTCAATTGCGGGGTGCGGGAGGACCTCACCCCTCCTGTTCACCTCACCCCTCCTGTTCAACATATATATGAAACCACTGGGTGAGATCATCCGTGGTTTTGGGGTACAGTATCATCAATATGCTGATGATACCCAACTTTTCATCTCTACCCCAGACCACCCAAATGATGCCCTTGACGTGATGTCCCGATACCTGGAAGCTGTGCGGATCTGGATGGGGAGGAACAGGCTCAAGCTCAATCCCTCCAAGATGGAGTGGCTGTGGTTTCCGTCATCCCGATTTGTGCATCTTGTTCCATCTTTGATGATAGGGGGAGAAATTTTAGCCCCCTCAGAAAGGGCCCACAATCTGGGCATCCTCCTGGATACGCGGCTTAGTTTAGAAGAACACCTGACGGCCGTGACCAGGGGGGGGCTTTTACCAGGTTCGCCTGGTATGTCAGTTGCGCCCCTTCCTGGATCGGGATGCTCTGTGCACAGCCACTCATGCCCTCGTCCTTTCTCGCCTGGACTACTGTAACGCTCTCTAAATGGGGCTGCCCTTGAAGAGCATCCGGAAGCTTCAACTGGTCCAGAATGCGGCTGCGCGGGTTATTATGGGGGCACCTAGGTGCTCCTATGTTACACCCCTTTTAGGCGGCCTGCACTGGTTGCCGGTTGTCTTCCGGGTGCGATTCAAGGTACTAATTATGACCTTTAAAGTGCTCCATGGTTTAGGCCCAGGGTACCTGCAAGACCACCTACTGCCACCGGTAGCCTCCCATCATGCAGTGTGATCCCACAGAGTTGGCCTCCTCAGGGTGCCATTGGCCAGACAGTGTCGGCTAGTGACCCCCAGGGGGAGAGCCTTCTCTGTGGGAGCGCCTTCCTTCTGGAATGAGCTGCCTACGGAGCTTCGTATAATCCCCGACTCCGGTCCTTCCGATGTGCTCTAAAAAGTTGGCTTTTCCAGCAAGCCAGCCAGGCCTGAACAACACAAAATACAGTATTGATCACTGTTAATTTTAATTCAAATTTTTTTTTAAAAAGTGTATTGTCAATTTTAATTGGGTTTGGAATATTCCATTTAATTTTTTTAACTTTTATATCATGTGTTTCTTTTAATTGTTGTACACCGCCCTGAGTCCTTGGGAGAAGGGCGGCATATAAATCTAATAAATCTCAATCTCTATGTAGAAAGCAAGGATAAGGATTACAATTTTACTGTTGGTACATTGTAACTATTTTACTGTTTTATTGTTGGTACATTATCACTATTGAAGTTTTGTTTCTAAGAGTGAAAGGCCTTTGTTTCTTTTGCTGTAGCGTGTTCAAAATCCTAATAACTAGACATGACTCATTAATGTTAAAGTTTTGAAAAATAAAAGTTTTTTAAAAAATATTTCATTATCTGTGTTGTGAAAAAGCAAATAAGTTATTTTGAAATACAGTTTCAGATCAGGATAATCGATAATAAAGACAAGGTTTTTCTGTAACATGTCCACTGTGACATACTGTGTAAGTCAAGTGGAACAAGCTGATTTTGCAACCAATCTTGTCACTTACAATTACAGTCAGTTATTCTGTTACTTCTCCCTTGCTGTTAGACAGGCTTAAAAGGACTTCATGTTCTAAAAGACAGCTCATTCTTGAAAAAATCAAGCAGAAACCAAGGGCCTAAGAAAGAAATAATCCAAGCAATGCTTCCAAGACTCTTTTTTTAAAACAATTATTTTTAGAGAACAATATCTGAAAGCAAAAAACACCATAAGCGCCATAAGAAACACAGATCCTTGCCTTTGGATTATTTCTCATTCTGCATTTTTAAAAATTAGGGCAGTATGTTGTTTTGATTTAATATAAAGAACTCCTACCTTTACCCTCACATACATATGTACCTAAAATATTTTTAGCTACGTTGCAATATCCAAGATGGTTTCCAGCATCTTTCAAAAAATGTATACACAATCAATGATAATAGAATAGAATAGAATAGAGTAGAGTAGAGTAGAGTAGAGTAGAGTAGAGTAGAGTAGAGTAGTGTAGAGTAGAGTAGAGTAGAGTAGAGTAGAATAGAATAGAATAGAATAGAATTATCTATTGGCCAAGTGTGATTGGACACACAAGGAATTTGTCTTTGGTGCATATGTGCCCAGTGTACATAAGAAGAATAAAATACATTCATCAAGAATAAAAAGATACAACACTGTTGTATTAGTCAAGTTTACTAATAAGCTATCAAATCATACTAGTAAACAAATAAAACAATATAAATTGAAAGATACAAGCAACATGGTTATAGTCATAAGTGGGAAGAGAGACATACTAGGAAGGAAGAGAAGAACAATAGTAACACAGTCTTAGTAAATTATTTGACAGTGTTGTGGGAATTAGTTGTTAAGCAGAATGATGGAAAAAACTGCTCTTGTGTCTAGTTGTTCTGGTGTGCAGTGCCCTATAGCATCCTTTTGAGGGCAGAATTTGAAACAATTTATGTCCAGGATGTGAGGGTCTGTAGATATTTTCACAGCCCTCTTTTTGATTCATGCAGTGCACAGGTCCTCAACAGAAGGCAGATTAGTAGCAATTGTTATAATAATAACAATAACAACTGCAGATATTAACAGCAGTACTAGCAATAGCAATAGCAATAGCAAGTCTTTAAACAAGTATTCCCCAACCCTTCTGGCTCCACAGACTAACAGCAGCGCTGGTGGGTGGCAGGGATGGTTTCATGTGTGCAACATAATCCCGCTCATGCACTAATGGAGCTTTGTGCATTCACCCATCACTTGCACAGCCCGTTTCCAATGGTCTGTGGACCAGGAGTTGGGGACCCCTTCTTTAACATCCATCAAAAGTGACTGAAACATAAGGAAGGCAGTTTAATCAGATGGTTTTCATGTCAGTCAATCACTATCCTGTTCTTCCTGAACCATACCACACCTGGAAGCAGAGACTTGTGCAATCAACACTGATCACACTCAATCTGCTGAATGCATTCCACAGGATTCTTAGTGCTCTCTGACTTTGGTTGCTCTCTTGCAGACATTTTATTACCCAGCTAGGTAACCTCAACAGTGCTGGAAGAGTGTAGCAGTTGTATAGTGTAGCAGTTGTCCCTTTGAGCACCGATCACCTTGTTGGGGAATGAAATGTCTGCAAGAAAACAACCAAGCTCAGAGAATACTAGGAATACCACATTCAACCTTGAGCTACAAATATTCTCTTCTCTTAGAATGTATTTTCAACATTTATTGTTCAGTATATTGTAATACAATACAATAGCAGAGTTGGAAGGGACCTTGGAGGTCTTCTAGTCCAACCTCCTGCCTAGGCAGGAAACCCTATACCGTTTCAGACAAATGGCTATCCAACATCTTCTTAAAGACTTCCAGTGTTGGGGCATTCACAACTTCTGGAGACAAGCTGTTCCACTGATTAATTGTTCTAACTGTCAGGAAATTTCTCCTCAGTTCTAAGTTGCTTATCTCCTTGATTAGTTTTCATCCATTGCTTCTTGTTCTACCCTCAGGTGCCTTGGAGAATAGTTTGACTCCCTCTTCTTTGTGGCAACCCCTGAGATATTGGAACACTGCTATCATGTTTCCCCTAGTCCTTCTTTTCATTAAACTAGACATACCCAGTTACTGCAACCGTTCTTCATATGTTTTAGTCTCCAGTCCCCTAATCATCTTTGTTGTTCTTCTCTGCACTCTTTCTAGAGTCTGCACATCTTTTCTACATTGTGGTGACCAAAACTGAACACAGTATTCCAAGTGTGGCAATAGCAATAGCAGTAGACTTATATACCGCTTCATAGGCCTTTCAGGCCTCTCTAAGCGGTTTACAGAGAGTCAGCATATTGCCCCCAACAATCTGGGTCCTCATTTTACTCACCTCGGGAGGATGGAAGGCTGAGTCAACCCTGAGCCGGTGAGATTTGAACCGCTGACCTGCTGATCTAGCAGTAGCCTGCAGTGCTGCATTTAACCACTGCGCCACCTTGGCTCTTACCAAGGCATTATGAAGTGGTACTTTATAGATTGTTCCCTTATTTTGAATGCAGTTAAATGAGGGGAGGCTGGTAGCATGTCACAAGGTGTAAGCAGAAGTGAGTTCCTACCTGTTCAGTCTGGTTTGGCCGACTAGCTAGTAACTTGGCTTGCCACACCCCTGAACCAGTTCTATCGGTGGCTCTGCCATCTTGATTTTCGGTTCTGCGTATGCGCACATCAATCTTCATTGGAAAATGTAATTTTTCTTTCCTTTTCTAATGTTGTGTGCATACACAGACCTTTTTAGGTGCAAAATGTTTTGTGCGCCAAACAAGCAGTAACGCAGCAACCCACCCCTGGGTGTAGGACTGTCTTGAAACTTTTGTGGCATTACTTTGAGCAAATCACATGAGACAATATGAAATCACAGCTTTCTAAATGAAAAAGAAATGAGTATTTGAAATCAAGGGCTTCAAACTCAAAATCTAAAAAGGCTTTTTTCAAAGATCTACACTGCTCAGCTCATTACTAATAGACTAAAATGACAGAAGATTTTAGAAACCCTTAAGAGCCTCTATATTTGCTTCCCATGTTGTAGACTTTATCCACATCTTCAATAAATGCATTTTTATCTTTTAAGCTTCCAGAGTGCTTTATGCATCTAGGCATTTTAGAAAAGAGTTTCATAGGAAAGTTTCCAGGTAAATCTCTCCCCCCCCCCCACTCACAATGGACCATCTCCTGCTTCCCCAAAGAAACCTGGCGTGCAAATGATTAAAAAAGCAGCTTCAATCGCTAAAACACTTAAAATAAGTTGATGGATCTTATATTTCACTTTGAAATTATATGAACTGCATATTAGGCAATTATCTGTATAGTTTAAACCTGCTGAGAATAGAGATTTTAAAAAAATGTGTAAAAGCAACTCAGTAGTAATATTAAAAAACAGTTCTTTCTAAGGTTGAGCTTTACAATGATGACACCCACAAGTAATCACATCAGTTGCCAGAAATATTTTTTCCCAAAATTTTATTCCAGAGAGTCCTGATTAAGTAAAATATTGTGCTTATTACTGTGACTTGACCTGGCTGGGAAGAGAATTACTTCCATCACTGCAATTTCAATCATCTGTACAGTAATATCAACCTAAACTGTAGAAAATCAAGAGATCTCCAGACCTTCGCCTCCTTGAAACTCAATTTCAAGAAATTGGACACTTCACAATTGGCATGTCTTTATGCCAGTGCAGTGTCCTGAGGTCATGTGATCCCCTTTTGTGCCCATGTAACAATGGGGAAGCCAAATTCACTTAATGACTGTGTAACTAACTTAACAACTGTTAAGAATAACTGTTTAGAATAGCAGAATTGGAAGGGACCTTGAAGGTCTTCTAGTCCAACCCCTTGCTTAGGCAGAAAACGCTATACCACTTCAGACAAATGGATTTACAATATCATCTTTAAAACATCTGTATTTAACAACTGTGGCAAAAAAGTCATAAAATGGAGCAAAACTCACTTAACAACTGTCTTACTTAGCTTTATTGGCTTTATTGAAGTTATAAGAGGACAACCTGTATAACATTATTGTAAATCTAGACACAAAACATCTAGAATATGACTAGAATAGAGTAGAATTCTTTATTGGCCAAGCGTGATTGGACATACAAGGAATTTGTCTCCTGTACATAAGCTCTCAGTGTACAAATAAGCAACAAGTGATAAGTCAGGATCATAATCATAAAATATAATCAACTTGCCATTGATATTTTTTTTCTTTATCAGGAAGCTGCCTCTTACAGGAATGCAAAACAATTTGGCCTGGTTTCGTCTTCGGCTCCCACTGGATTCTGCAGCTGGGTGAATAGTAACCTCAAATACTGTAAAATCTGCTGGAATCTCTCTCTTCTCAGTCAAATATCAAGTGGGAAGAAATGCTGTCTCTGAAAACCAAAGTTCATTTTGCTTGTTTTCACAGTGCTTCTGGCAACAGGTTTAAGTAAATACTAAGAAGCAATATAAATTTTGAATTGAAGAATAGAGAAAGGTAAGCAGAAAGTGAAAAAGATATAAGAAAAAAAAGTAATAAAGAAGTGGCTTCCAATATTCTTAACAGCAGTTATAAGTACATTACATTTATATTTTGCCTCCTCTCTCTAAGGATACATCATCATTTTCTTCTCTCCATAATCTATCCTTTCTAATAATCAAATCCATAAATCACCAGTTCATTTTTCCCCTACTTTCTGCAAAAGTCCATACACGGTTTCCAGTCACTAATAAATACAATTGTTGATTTTTCTGAATTTTGCCACCTCTGCTAGTTCCATCTTTTTCACCAACAATTCCTGCATTTGGGGTATTTCAAAGGATTTCCATTTTTTATGCATAGGGTAGTCTTACACTGGTGATTATATATAAAAATATCTTCCAATGATCTTTTCTAATGGTATATTAGTCACAGCAAAAAAAGTTCTGGTTTCAGTTCAATATTAATCTTTAAAATTCTTTGTATGTATTTAAATGCATAATTTTCTGGATTTTTTATAGGTCCACCAGGCATGACCTTGCAGGTTGTCCATATTTCCAACATAAATTTTAAGTTCCTTTATAGATAAAGGTAAAGATAAAAGTTCCCCTTGCACATACATGCTAATCACACATACATGCTAATCCCCTAATCTAGGGGATGGTGCTCATCTCCGTTTCAAAGCCGAAGAGCCAGAGCTGTCCAAAGACGTCTCCGTGGTCATGTGGCCAGCATGACTAAAAGCCAAAGGTGGACAGAATGCTGTTACCTTCCCACCAAAGGTGGTTCCTATTTTTCTACTTACATTTTTACATGCTTTCAAACTGCTAGTTTGGCAGAAGCTGGGACAAGCAACGGGAGCTCACTCCATTACGTGACGCTAGGGATTCGAACTGCTGGCCTTTCTGATCGACAAGCTCAGCATCTTAGCCACTGAGCCATCGCACCCCTACCTTTATACATTCTAGACTTTTTTTCTGAAATTATATGCCAAGGGTATGCCATTTTATTAAAAATTATCTTTTCAATTATAATATGGTGTGAATTTCATTCCTTTCATTCAACCACATGTTTTTCCACTGTTCTAACAATGTGTTATGATCAAAGTTCTTAGCCCATTTTATCACACACTTTCATTTGTTCATCTTTCACTTCAAATTTCAGCAAGAATTTATACATTTTAGCAATTACATGTTCATCATTTATGTATAGTTCAACTTCAGATTCTGTCATGTGTTGCTTAATGTCCAATTATCTATCTTAAACCTTTCTTTTAAACGTGCATACAAAACCCACTGAAAACTAAAACCCTCCCCACAGCTAGTTGCTCTCTTGGCTTCAAATTATATAGTCCTTGTTCTTGTTCTAACTCCTCTCAATAGTTTAACCATCTCTTTACCTGTTGTTTCTTTCTTTCTTCTAAAATGCTTCTTATGTAGAGACCTCAAAATGTATTTTCAGGCATAGTCTGGGTTGGGGGCATGCATAACGTCCCTGCCCTACTGTCCTCATTTATTCGTGCCCATTTCTTGTGTTCTTATTCATGTTTATTCTTATTTCTGTTATCTTGTACATGAATGACAAACTAAATAAATAAAATGAATGAAAGAATAAATAAATAAATATTCCATATTCTCAATATGGCACTTCTAATATAGTGATTTTTAAAATCTACACTAACCTTAACTTTATTGTACCATAGAAAATGATGAATATTCTTTAAAATGCGTTGAAGCCATCTACTTTTCAGGTTTACACACAATACCAAAGCAAATTAGTCAAGGTTTGATTCACACAACTTCAAAATAAAACCTAATAATGCTCAACAATTTGACCATGTGTTATGTATTTGTTTTTGTAATGATGAGATATATAACTGTTATATTATAATCCTGGCCCACAATATAACTTCAGAACAATCTAACACAAAAATATATAAATAGTATAAAAGCAAAAAAAAAAAAAAAAAAAAAAAGCAGGCATCTGGAAAAATAATACAACTTCCAATCAACCTGTTGAATGAAGCTCTTAGTTCTTTCTTTGTCATGCAAATTCAGGCTGGATGTTGTTTTTTGCACTAAGGCTCAACAAAGGAAACTAAAACTGGTCCAGTGGCTTTGGAGGATGTGGGAAGATCTGTTACCAAGGCAACAATCAGAAGCAAAACCTAATTAAAAAAAAACAAATTTGAATCAAGCTCCTCCTGATTCACATGAAGGTAAAGTGGAGAAGAGGGAATGACTTTCAGCTTGCAAAATCCTGTTCTTATAATTCTTACAGTCAAAGTAGTTTTAGAACTAAATGATACTGGTTCTTAGTCTTCCCTACCAGTAGTGGGATTCAAAATTTTTTACTATCGGTTCTATAGACATGGCTTTGTGGGTGTGGCAGGGGAAGGATACTGCAAAATCCCCATTCCCTCCCCACCCACTAACCTGCTTTCCAGCTTTGTTCTCCTGTTCAGGGCAACAAAAGAAGATCAGCTGGGAGGCAGCAGGGGTGGGGCCAGCTTATTTGTCAGTTCTCCAAACTACTCAAAATTTCCACTACCGGTTCTCCAGAACCTGTGAGAACTGGCTGAATACCACCTCTGCTCTCCACCCTACAGGGCTGACACTGGCTGAAAAAGAAAAGACGGGGACAGTCTTCAGGAAGTAGTCACTTGTTTATCCGTTGCCTCCAACTCTCCTCAGGCATTTTGAGAAGATGTTTCCACATGAGGAACATGAAGGACAAAGAGCTCCTTACGAAATATCAGCTCTGATACATTCAAATTCTGAATGCAACAATAAATGAGGGGGGAAATGTTATTTTTCTAGAATCTGACAGGAAAAACTCTGCCAAGCAAGGGATGTCTTCTGAGACAAAGGAATGAGGTCCTTTCAACTTTCCTTCACAACTTCAACCATGTGATCTCTCACACTTTGGGCCACTCTGAGTTTCTATGAGGTATTTTTCTTTATTCAGAGTTGAGACATATAAAATGAACTCAGTTTAAGCCCAGCCAAATAAAGCAACTGTAATGAGGAGAATGCCTGAAGCATGATAGGGCTGCTGGCTTGCGAGATGACAGGCAACAGATAACACCTTGCTGCTGTTGCACATTTTGTCTATACAAATTAGTCATCTTGTCTCTTGGGATACGCAGGTGTGCCTGGCCTACTTTTGGGCCCAGCATAGAGCACCTTGGGCCAGGTTGTCAGAAGGTGCAAATCAACATGGCATGATGAAACTCTGCCTCCTGAAAAAACAGCTGACAGGCTGGTCTTTTCTCTTTAAATGTGACCTTCCTTTGGAAACAGGCAAATGCAGGTCCCGCAGGCCAAACTGAAAGCAAAGCAGAGGAAGGGGGAGAGAGAGGGGGGAAGTCTATTAGCCAGAGAAAAGAGGCATGCAGCTTGTCTGCAGCTCATTTATAAGTGCCTTTGAAGCTGAGGGGTTTTATTTCCAATTGGGTGTAATAGAGAAAGAGAACATTTTGCAAAAAAAGCTCTAAAGCCTCTCCTTGCCATTTCCCATTCTATAACAATGATGAATCATATCTTTCAAATCAGTTTGACATTACCTTTATCACTTGTAAATCCACGAACAGACTCTCATCATTATTTCTTTGCTCCCAGGGCAAAAAATAAAATAAAATACCTAGAAGAAATGCTGTTACAACTACTGGTCCTACACAAGATGTAGCAATGAACTAACTTGCTCAACTGCAAGACTACTGGGATGTTATTTATTTATAGATTTATTTTTAAAATCACGCCCTGACAGCTTAAAAACATATTGGCTAGTGCTGAATTTGTGTCAGGCGCTCTGTGGAAGCCTAAACCATTGCAACCACCTTCTTTAAAGGAATCCATTTTTTCCTGTTTTGTTTGACCTTTCCCCTTTCTCAGTTTATCTTTTCCACGTCGTGGGCTGCAAGCGCATCTAATGTTTTGGAGAGGTTCCTGATTTAAGAATGATTTGTTAACCTACCTCACCCAATCAATTCCACAAATGGGAGCCAGGCTTGTTTTGATATAGCCGATCTAATCGGGTGGTTCTAACCAAGGGTGTGTTCTGGCTGGTACTACTGCCGGCTCGCTTGGTGGTTCTCTTCACCAATAAATGGACCTTCTTTCCAATTAGCTTCCAGCCTCCATTTTGTTTCCAGCACCTCTCTCCCAGATTGGAACGGGACCTGGATATTTCTTCCAACATACTTATTTATTAAACTCATTTGCGCCACGTCCTGTCACAAAGCGACTCTTGCATTTTTTTATTATTGCAGGGAATGTACAGCATTCTAGTTTTACTTTCAGCATTGAGAATGCCTAGTGGTGAGATGGTAACTGTGACCCTGACAGAAAGAACTAACATAGTAGCTAACATCCCAATAATGTCTCAGCCTACCAGAGATATTTTAGAATACAATAATGACTTTACAATGTGCTCTTAACATCAATTGGCCAGCCACAAGGCTGAATTCCACTCTTGATAGTGCTAATGCAACCTCATACTTCCATAAAAGCATATACTGCCATGATGCCACACGTGCCAGAGGTGGCATGCAGAGACCCCTTCATGGGCATGTGTGCCATCGCCAGCTGCTCTTCTGTGTTCCATTGTACGCATGCGCACTGGCTAGTTGCTCTCTTCTGGGTTCTGGCATATGCAGGCTGGCACATATGCATGCACTGGAACTCGGAAAAAAGCTGCTGGCCAGCGCGCAGGTGCATGACGGAACCTGGAAGATCAGCTGGCCACCACATGCATATGCACCGGCTAGCTGCTCTCTTCCAGGTTCTGGTGCTCCGGCGCACTCCAGTTTTGACAATCGGTGCCAAAAAGGTTAACCAAAAAGGAACCAGCAAGTACTGGAGCACATAGCATTAGACATGTCACTGGAAGGCAACACCACAAAACTCTATCTCACACTGCAGAGCCAACCAAAAGGATGCCGTCTTCTTCTTTTTCACTAAATGTAAATTAAATTCTATTTCTGTTTTATTAAAAAAATATTTTGCTTGCCAGCATGTAAAAATATTATATGATGGATTTGTTTGATTGCTCTTTTTTTAAAAAAAAAATGATGTTATATAACATCATCCTGAAAAGCATGTTTTGTGTCCTTATGCATGTTGGCTCTCTGTATATTTATTGCATTTACAAACTAATTATGTTGGAACTGTCACTCAGGGCTGTCATTGTTTTGATAGCTTCATTGGATTTATATTCATTATTTTCAATGTGCTATATGTCTGACCTGGATTTGATCGTCGTCTGGTGACTCATTATTTAAATTAACTGGTAGAGCCCCATCAGGCATTACAGACATTTTCCTTTGAATCAAGCAGCTTACAAATTCCTCCAGTCCAATTAACTGTCTACAATAAAACTCAGAGTTATTTATGTAGTTAACCATTGTAAAATATATTTAGTTTGGGGTGTGTATGTGTGTGTGTGGGGGGGGGGGGTTAACCAGATTTTAGTTCCTGTAAAATCATGCCTTAATTTATAGAGGTTTTAATACTGCAAACATTTTAACACATCTATTTTTGAAGAGGCTGTGCACAAGATGTTCCAAAAATGCATTTAGGAGTAAAAAAAAAAAGTCAACACAGAATACTATGAATATTATGAATACCCATCATGAACTTGGAATCCTCGATTTAAAATGTACTTCATCAGATCTTTGGAGAGATTGCATCTCTGTGCAATTACCTAAGGGTCCACCACACTCAATTTAGTGAGATTTATTCAAGGCAGAGAGAGTAAAAATTATCTTCAGACAAATGGCTGTTTTTTTGGTTTTGATATCATCTCTTTTGTGTGCAGATAGCTGTTGATGGAAGGCAGAAAAAGGCAATGGAGAAGACAAAAATTGTGGCAATTGAGGACAAGGTAAACTGTTGGGGGACATAATTGTCTGAAAAACTAAAGAACCATTTGTGGAGTTTAAAAAAGTCTTTACACCAAAAACTAAGAGATAATAATGACCAATAAATACCAGGCATTAGAAATTTTCATTGTCCAAGAAGGAGAGGGCAAATTAATGAAGTAAAGTTTGGTTGGCAGAAGTTAAAACCATGATTTGGAATTTCTCCAGAGTTGGAATGGATGAAAGCCAGTGTGATCACCTGGTTAAGGCATCAGGACAGAAATTGTGACTCCATGAATCATTCACTCTTTCTCAGCCCAACCTACCTCACAGGGTTATTGTTGGGGGACAAAAAAGTATGAGAAAGGAGTATTTCATATGTTAGCCACCTTAAATTATTTATAAAAATAATGAAAGCAGGATATAAATAAATAAAATAAAAAGTAGTCTGTATAGCATGTATATTACAGAAATATATGTTGTTTTAAGTGGTACACATTGTAAATGGTTATAATCTCTTACTGATAAACAGTGGTATCCACAAATCTTATCACCAAACAGATTTCATCTATGCAATATTCAATGATAATGATAACAATAATAATAATCAACCATTAGCACTAGTCACTGGTATTTGTAATGCATTTTTGAATGTTTAGTTGGCTGAGTTTCATGTTTAATGAATGAAGTAAATAATAATAATGAACATTCTGATTCTACAAAAAACTACCCTACTTGGAACAGCTTATATCCTCCGATGTTACCTTAACAGTTCCTAGGTCCTTAGTTAGGACTCAAGCAGTTGAGCTACCAACCAGCCCCAAAGGTTGTGAATCTCACCAAAGATTAAAATAATAATAATAATAATAATAATAATAATAATAATAATAATAATAACAACAACAACAACAACAACAACAACTCCGCCGTTGCCGGTCCCAAGCCCGGATGAGAAAGGAGGAGGGTTGGGGTCAGGTTGGCATCTGGTCCCGTAAAAACAAACCCGCCAACCCATACAATATGGTGAAAAAAACAAATAAGAATTCCATACCGCATCGGTCGTCGCGCGGGTTAACAAGGGCCGCGGCGGATGTTGGGGTCCCTGGACATCCATCGACAAGTGGGCTACAAGTGGACCAGCTGACAAAACGACAAAAATATAGTGCAGATGAAAACCGTGCCATAATGGCCTGTTACTACAATTCAGAGCCAGAAAAAAGAGGTTATTTAAAGCGAATGTATGAATTATGGAAAGAACAATATCCAGATTCAAATGTTAGTGAACAACGACTAGCAGATCAAAGGCGATTTATTATACGGAATAAAGTGTTTAGTGAAGTTCAACATGAGGAAATTCAGGCAAATTGCAAAACCCAAAAAACAATATCACAAGTGGAAATAACTGACATTCAAGACACACTGGGAACATCAGGTTCAGAAGGTTTTAGAGAATGAGAAAGTCAAGCTCTTGTGGGACTTCAGAATTCAGACTGACAGGCACTTGGCTCACAACACACCTGACATAACAATAGTTGAAAAGAAAAAAGTATGGTTCATTGACATTGCAATACCTGGAGATGCACAAATTGAAGATAAACAGCAAGAAAAAATCACAAAGTACCGGGACTTGCAAATTGAAGTTGAGCAACTGTGGAAAAAGAAATTGTGTGTTGTCCCGATTGTAATTGGAGCCCTTGGAGCAATACCTAAAGGGCTACCTTGCTATTTGGAAATTTTAAATTTATCAGACTTGAACATTCTGATTATACAAAAACCCACCCTACTTGGAACAGCTTATATTCGATGTTACCTTAACAGTTCCTAGGTCCTTGGTTAGGACTCAAGAGAAAGTTTTGCATGGACAGCACCTGAAAAACATTGAAAGAAAATGTGATGACAACTTGACATGGACATGGCTTAATATGGGAACTATAAAAAAAGAAACAGAAGGTTTAATACTGGCTGCTCAAGAACAAGCACTACAAACTAATGCCATGAAAGTAAAGATACAAAAATCCACTGACAACCCAAACTGCCGACTTCGTAATAACAAAGTCGAAGCTGTTTCACATTTAATATGTGAATGCAGCAAAATTGCACAAACTGATTACAAAGCTAGACATGACCGAATTGCTAAATTAATCCACTGGTCATTATGTAAAAAATATGATTTACCTCTATCCAGAAAGTCATGGGAACATAAAGTGGAAAAAGTTATCTAAAATGAGATGGTGAAGAACTTGTGGGACTTTAGAATACAAACGGATCATCATTTGGAGCACAACATGCCAGATATCATGGTTGTAGATCGCCAAAGTGTACAGTTTATTGATATCGCTGTTCCTGGAGATGCCAGAGTCAAAGAAAAAGAACTAGAAAAAATAATGAAATATCGTGACCTGGCCATCGAAATTACACGGCTACGGATGAAGCATGTAACAGTGATACCCATTGTCATCGGGGCACTTGGCACCATGACCAAGAATTTTACAAGATATTTCAACAAATTGCAGCTCCTTGCAATAACACCAGCAGAATTGCACTCAATCCAGATAAGACCGAGTGGCTGGTGTGTTTCCCTCCCACAAATTGGCCAAGTATTCCATCTCTCAGGCTGGGGGGGTCAAACAGTATGCCACTCAGACAGGGTTCGCAATTTGGGAGTCCTCCTGGACTCACAGCTGACTTTTGAACATCATTTGTCAGCTGTGACCAGGGGGGCATTTGCCCAAGTTCGCCTGGTGCACCAATTGCGTCCCTACCTGAACCGGGAGGCCCTCGCAACAGTCACTCGTGCCCTTGTGACCTTAAGACTGGACTACTGCAATGTGCTCTACATGGGGCAGCCCTTGAAGAGCATTCGGAGACTTCAGCTTGTCCAGAATGCAGCCGCACGAGCGATCGTGGGTGCACCTCGGTACACCAACATTACACCTATCCTCCGCGAGCTGCACTGACTGCCTATTGGTCTTCGGATACTCTTCAAGGTGCTAGTCGTCACTTATAAAGCCCTTCATGGTATTGGACCTGGGTACTTGAGAGACCGCCTGCTGCCAATTACCTCCAACAGACCGATTAGATCCCACAGATTAGGCCTCCTCCGAATTCCATCCACTGGCCAATGCTGACTGGCGACCACCCGGAGGAGGGCCTTCTCTGTGGCTGCTCCGGCCCTCTGGAACGAGCTCCCCATGGGGATTCGGACCCTCACCGCCCTCCAGGCTTTCTGCAAAGCCCTTAAAACCTGGCTGTTCCGACAGGCCTGGGGCTGATGAGTTTTTGTCCCCGCTCGAATGGTATGGCTGTTGATTGTTTTTAAATTGTGGTATTGTTTTGTCCATGTCTTTTTTTCCTATTTGTATCCCCTCCCCACACCCTGACTTGGTTTGTGAGCCGCCCTGAGTCCCTTCTGGGAATAGGGCGGCATAGAAATATAATAAATTCAATTCAATTCAATTGCAAAAAACTACGCTACTCAGAACTTCTTATATTTTAAGAAGGTACTTGGATGATACCTAGGACGCTGGAAGCAAACCGTATCAACCATTAGCACCAGCCACTGGTATTTGTAATGTATTTTTGAATGTTCAGTTGGCTGAGTTTCATGTTTAATGAATAAAGTATATAATAATATCATCTTATTTTCCTTCTGTTGAGTCAATATATTTGCTTCTTGAGTGTACAGAAAGAGATGTTTCTGAATCATTAAAATCATTAGATAGGGGGGATATAAAAAGGCAAAGAATAGCACAGAAGAGAACATATATGCTGAAAATATTTTTATCCAAGTTTTCTATTTAAAAAGCACTTAGTGCAGCTATGCTGGCATATCATATCATATGACTACAATCTAAAAAAGGGTGAGAAAATAGGTCTGGGTTTAATTGCATTTCAAATCTCTTTTACTTCTCAGAATCATGGCAAGTTCAACATAAACATTTCTTTATTCATAGTAAGAGCTCAATTAATATTGTGGCATAAGCTTGCAGCCTACACTAACAGGTCATCCTATTACATGCAATTATAACTTATTCAGTTTTACTTTCCAAACAAATCAGTATGATGAAGTCTGCACAATAACATCAGTAGAAAGAGATATTAGGTAATTCAAACCCAAAAACGCCATTGTATACTTTTTTATCTTTCATGCAACCTTTCTTGTTAGATTTTTAAATCAGATTTTTATATTTTTATATGTAAAATAACATGCATAAACAACCATAATACTCCTCCATCTTCTTCTTTTCCCCTTAACAACAACTCTGTCAGGTGAGTTGGGCTGAGAGAGAATGACTGGTCCAAAGACACTCAGCTGGTTTTCATGCCTAGGACCGGAATAGAACTCATAGTCTTCTGGTTTCTGGGCCAGCATCTGGGCACGTGCGCTCACATTTGCAAACCAGTAGGGAAGATAAGTGAATCCCACTACTGGTGTAGGAGATGATCAGGCTGAGTCCAAAGGAAGTATCAAGCACATCATCAAAATCTTGAACCACCTTGAACTCATAGGATCTAGGTCCAGCCAACCTTGAATTCCATTGACTTTTATTTACCACCAATTTGCTTTCACCATTAGTAGTTCAGATTCTCTTAAACAGCATATGCTTGCAATAAAAGTTTATGCTCATTTAAACTGTCCAGATTTCCTGATGTTCCCACAGGAGGAGAGGGAAAAGGGGAAAAAGAGACTCATCATCTGGGAACTAAGCCAGTCCTGGGACCTTCTGCCAGACTGCAAGCCAGGATGAATGGGACAGTGGGAAAGAAAAAGCAAGCAGGACAGCTAAGGAGAAAAAGCAGGAAGGGAGGCTATTCAGATAATCCTATTTTAGTGACTTTTTAGAAGTTTTTTTTGATATGTACAATTATACTTCCAGTTGAATAAAACCATTAACCCCTCATTTTTTAAAAATAATGTGGAAATCTTACAAATATGAAGAAAGTGGTGCACTTCTTTAGAAATCACTGTCTCCTGGCTCACAGTTGCCTGGGGCAACCCAACTGTTCATCTGAGGACATTATGACTAGTACATCTGCTTCCCTGGCTTAGAGACAAAGTGGTTTATTTGTTCAGTCATTTATCCAATCTTTCATAGTTAACAACACTACTTTTTTGAGTGGTCAGTCCAAACTGAATGGGTGATAGGGTAGAAAAGATATGCCTGGGCACAAATTGTTCCACAAATGAAGATGGGGTACTCTCTTTCTAGCCTTCTCTCCCTATCTTCCCCTCCATCCCTCCTCCTCTTCTCTTCTCCCTCATTCCCTCCCTCCACCCCTCCCTCTCTCTCCCCCCTCTCCTGTTTATGTACCCTATTTATTGACTACTATCTTGCAATCTTCTAGAACTTTCTCAAACTCTGTGTAATGTCCATGCTCCATTCACACAAGCTCCACCTACTGACTCCTTTTGCTTAAATACAAACTGGACTCCAGATTTTCAGTAACCTGGTTTTGTTTTGGTAGTCCTGAAACTTGATCACCCTACTCCTATTTTTTTTTCACTATGACAACTCTTGCCAATCTCTCTCACAGCATTCTGAGATAGGGTTTTGTTGCCATTCAGTAATCTCTCTCCTAGCTTTCTCTTTATCTTTCAGCTTTTATAAATGTCCTTGTGATTATTGTTGGTAACATTGATCACTAATTTAATGTATGATATCCAAGAGTTCAAGATGCTTTAATAGGGAACCTCCTTTCGCAATATTAGTCCTGTGATGAAAATTGGTCTAACAGAGAACAATTAGCCCCAAGTCCCCAAATGAGATGCCAGAGTGGAAGTAGACTTGAACCTGGGTATCTCTAATCCAAATCTCAATCCTTCATCATACTGGTTAATCTCTGGTTTATGTCAACATTTGTAGACTCAGCCTTGTTCTTGAGAATTATCATCACAGTCTCACTTCATCTCTTTAAAAAACCCCATTCATTCTCTGCTCACACATTAAAATATCTGTGTTTAAGTCAATGCCCTTTACTGTAACTAGTGACAAAAAATATAAATCAGTACTAACAGTTATAGAAATGATAAAAGTTGTTGAACCATTTCCCAAATTACTATATTCACTAGAATTCTGTTATCTCCCTGGAAATAAAATAATGACCCAGTCTGAGGAAAGCAAAGTATAATGAATATCTTTTGGCCCAAGGAACAGCTTTTAGAGTTTAATTTAAAGATTATTGTCAATCCAACATTTCTGGAGGGCATCGGATAGAAAGATATACTGTGCTTTTCTATGACACTGAGCTTCCAACAAATTTCTAATCATTATTAGGACATTTTATAAGCTACATTGACTTACAAAGAAGTGGAATTTTCTGTCTTGTGAAACATTTCAACTCCAAGAAAGCAGATTGTTAGTAGATGGAAGCAAAACTAGAATCCAAAGCACAAAATGACAGTGTCGGTATATGCAGCTTTAAGTATATTTTCATCAAATGCTTCCTCCAATCCAATCCAATCAAATTAAGGACTAACCTCTTAAAAATAGTAACTCACAACTGCCAAAATGTTTCACCAGCATATCACCCTCTGTTGTAAGAAGACAGAAATTAGACAGGTGAAAAACATAGCATATGATTTAAAAGTAATGAAAGTTGGTTTATTAAGAATAATTAATGGGGAGAAAGTGACTGGTTCAGTAGCTGATACCACCATTCAGATATTATTGAAATGATGAAGCAGGGAACAAGATGAAGATAGACATTAAAGAATTATATCCTAAATTTCTGAAACAATTGCCCCAGAAACCAACACTGTTGAGTTAATTCAAAGAGGAGTTGGAAGAAACAAGCTTCTTGTTTGAGAGAGTGAAGGAGAACAAGCTACTTGAAGCTGTACTATATGCTCCTATTTTAGTGGGATGAACATAAGAAATATTCTGCTGATATATTAAGGAGACTTTTGAGCACAGCTGTGGATTTAAAATTGGCCCCAAAAAGAGAACATTACGCAAGAGGATTGGTGGAGAAGTTCTCCCTCCATTTTTTTTCCTTTGAGATCTGACCTTCAGGGATAAAAAAAGACAATATCTATTTATTAATTTATTAAATAATTGTAGATAGCCAAAGTAGCACTATGCAGTACAAAGAAACAAAAACAAGAACCAAAACTTCAAATTCTATTTAACCAACTTGGATCAAGGGTTGCTACACATCTCATTATTATGGTAGTCATGCATCTGTATCTCAAACCCTGCACATTTTTCAATTTTTATCATGCTGGCATAGGCAGCACAAGAAACAATTGATGGAATCAAAGAGAGAAGCAACTTGGAATTAAGGAGAAGCTTTCTAATAGTGAGGACAATTAAGCAGTGGAACACTTTGCCTTCAGAAGTTGTAGGTGCTCCAACCCTGGAGGCTTTTAAGAAGAGACTGGACAGCTAGTTGTCTGAAATGGTATAGGGTCTTATGCTTGAGCCGGGGGCTCGATTAGAAGACCTCCATGGTACCTTCCAGCTCTATTATGATTGATTGATTGAATTGTCATCTTGACATTTTTATATCACTGCAGATGCCCTCCGCGACCTGATCCTGCTAATGAACAATTCTGTCCTCTCAACAAAAATATTCAGCAAATCTCTCTCTTTATATACAAGACATATGTACTACAAACCCACCCACAGAGGTAGGTTCCTACCAGTTCGCACCTATTCGGTAAAACCGGTTTGTCAAATTTACCAAACCGGTTAGAAGAGGTTCCACCAGTGGACCCGGAAAGCAGGCCACACCTACAGAAGAGGTTCCAACATTTTTTGAAACCCACCACTGGTTCTTGGATATGATTATTCTACATTATCAGTTATAAAACTCTGTGCCTCTGTGAAAGATAAGGATGATTACTGCGTTTGTGGTGCAATCAGAACATTGCATGTGTTAAAGTTGTTTTAACACAAACCAAAGATGCCTTTTAAAAAACAAGTTTACATCATATTCTTATGCATGCCAGTGCTGTGTGTGAGGTAATTTAAGGTGGTTCTGACAAGTGTTGTCGGCATCTTCATATCTGGTCACATGGGTGGCAAGGCACTCCCACAAAGGAGACCACACCCATAGAGTAGGTTCGAACAATTTTTGAAACCCACCACTGGTACACACACTACTTATAGACTGAAAAATACACTAGAAGCTGTATGATTATGAAGAATTGTTTTTTCACACATATTTCCCAGTCACATTTACTTATTTATTTATTCATTTATTCATTCATTCATTCATTTCATTCATCAATCTTGTATACCAACCATCTCACCAAAGGCGACTCTAGCCAGCAGGTTCTGACCAGTTCTGGAGAACTTGTAGTGGAAATTTTGAGTAGTTGGAGAACTGGTAAATACCACCTCTAACTGACCCCACCCCCATCTATTCTCTGACTCCTGAGTCCCAGCTGATCAGGAGGGAATGGGGATTTTGCAGTAACTTTCCCCTGGAGTGGGGAAGGAATGAAGCTTTTACAGCATCCTTCCCCTGCCACACCCACCAAGCCACGCCCACCAAGCCACACCACGCCCACCAAGCCACACCCACAGAACTAGAAGTAAAAAAATTTGAATCCCACCACTGCTCTAGGCAGCTTACAAACATTGAATTCAAGGTCCCAACCATGCATTTTCCAAACGGCAATTGGACTTTCTTGGTAATCTGTCTGAAAATGGTTTGCTTCTCATCCGAGAAACTTCTTCAGTTCAAAAACACAGAGACTTAGGTCTTTGGTGGGTGTGTAATGACTCTAAACTGATGATGCATTTGACCCACCCTCAGACTCAGTTTGTTGATGTCCTACAAGTCTATCCAAAATTAAAATTAAACCTTAAGCCTATGCAAAATTAAACCTTAATTCTATGTTCTTATGCTGAACACTGACTCTAGACCATGTGTACATTAGGAGCTCTGATAATTGACAAATTTCTGTGGGACAAAATGTTTTAAAAATTAAATACAATTGTCAATTAAGCCGCCTGGCTTAATATTTAAAAATAACAATAAAACAGAAGATTTGTTGCTGGCTGCCATTTAATAAAACACGGTTATAAGAATAACGACTTTACAAAACTACTCTCTTAAAGTAGACAACATATTTTTATGCCAATGATTATTTTATGCCATAAATAATGATTAATGAAGTGTAAAGTCATTGCCTGGTTTGAATAACATAACATTAAATGTAACACTGTTATTTATAAGGAACATAATTCTTGAATATAATTTAAACCTTTGAATATCTTCAGAACACTCTAATGAAGTAATAAACTCTTATGCATCTTTTTGAGAGCATTGCTACCCAAAATGATGACAAAAGTGAGAGAAAAGACAGTAAGAAGAGATTCTATAAAAATAAAATAACAATGGAACAGAAATGGAATTTCACAGATGGGGAGAAAAAAGTTGCCAGTTAACATTTTTAGTTTCTGCTCAAGAGACAAAGATTTTTTTTCCTTAGCCACACATCAGCTTTTAATCAAAGTGAAGCTTTGTAACTCTGGGATTTCTCAATCATAAAATAAGATACTGATGAGTCAGTCTCACCTTTATGTGGCACATCTAGAAGAAATGACAGCTATGTTCCTTAAACATCAGCACTTCCCATGACAGCTTTTGTTCTTTCATTTATCCCACCCACCCGCCCACCCCCAAAAAAGTTAAATGCATTCTCCAATTTAAAAGGTTTCTTACCCTAGACCTCTCAGTTCCTGGCAAACAGATGAGAAAGAAATGGAGGTAGTGACAGATTTTATTTTCCTGAGCTCCAAGATAACTACAGATGGGGACTAAAGCCAAGAAATTAAAAGACACTTGCTCCTGGGGTGGAAAGCTATGGCAAATCTAGACAGCATACTAAAAAGCAGAGGTATCACTCTACCAACAAAAGTACATATAGTCAAGGCTATGGTTTTCCCAGTTGCAATGTATGGCTGTAAAAGTTGGACCATAAGAAAGGCTGAGCACCAAAGATTTGAGGCCTTTGAACTATGGTGCTGGAGAAGACTCCTGCGAGTCCCTTAGATTGCAAGGCGATCAAAAGGGTCAGTCCTAGAGGAGATCAACCCTGACTGTTCTTTAGTGAGCCAGATCCTGAAGATGAAACTTAAATACCATGTTTCCCTGAAAATAATAAGATAGATAATCCCCAGATAATAAGCCCAACTGGGCTTTTGAGTGCATGGGGTAAAATAAGCCCTCCCAAAAAATATTGCAACACAGCAGCAGCCATAAGATGACCATGCTTGCCATCTCCTATACCTCAAAAATAATAAGAGCCTGTCTTATTTTCAGGGAAACACAGTACTTTGGCCACCTAATGAGAAGGAAGGACTTACTGGAGAAGAGCCTAATGCTGGAAACAATTGAGGGCAAAAGAAGAAGGGGACGGCAGAGAATGTGTTGGCTGGATGGAGTCACTGAAGCACTCGGTGTGAGCTTAAATGGACTCCAGAGGACGGTAGAGAACAGGAAGGCCTGGAGGAATGTTGACCATGGGATCGCGATGGATTGGACACAACTTCGCAACTAACAACAACCCTAGCTTAATGGTGAAGCAATCATTTGCTATTCCTTCAGTAAAATATGGCTTAGTATGATACTGAGCCCAGGCATCGTAACATTTTATAGGTAGTCCTCAACTTACAACCACAATTGAGCCCACAATATCTGTTGTTCAGTGACACATTTGTTAAATGAATTTTACCACCTTTTTACAACCTTTCTTGCCTCAGTTGCTAATTGAATCACTGCAGCTGTTAAGTTAGTGACCTGTTTGTTAAGTGAATCTGGCTTCCCCATTGACTTTGCTTGTCAGAAGATCGCAAAGGGGATCACATGACCTTTGGATAATGCGACCGTCCTAAATGTGAGCCAGTTACCAAGCAACTGAATTTTGATCACATGATCATGGGGGAATGCTGTAACTGAAAAGTGATCATAAGTCACTTTTTTTAGTGCCCTCATACCTTTGAATGGTCGGTAAATGAAATGTTGTAAGTTGTGGATTACCTGAATTCATGCAGACAGGAAGAGCTGGTCCCCAAAGTATAGCATCCCAGGGTTTTAAAACTCAATGTGACAACTTAAGAATTTTTCCAATACTGTGAGGTCCTTGGTGCTGTCTGAACTTGGTTGTTTTCTTGCAGGCATTTTATTACCAAACTAGGTAATGTAATTGATGCATTGATGCTGTTACTTAGGTTGGTAATAAAACATCTGCAAGAAAACAACTAAGGTCAGGCAATGGTTTTTAATTTATATACTTTACAAAAGGCTTCCCCACTAAAAGTATAGTTTGGAAACAAAAAATAATAATTTTGATTTCACTTGTTTCAAGGAATATGGTTGCTCACAAGTAATGTAATTAGTTTCCTTTTCAGTATTAGAAGAAACAATCTGTGACCAATTTTTGGAAGGCTTTGGAGCCTTGGAGCCTTTTTGGAAAGCTTTGGGGAGGGACTTGCATCCTGAGGCCTCAGATTAATTTACGTCGCTACTTTGGGGAGATCTAATATATTTCGAAGACTGACCTCAGGTTCTCTTTGCTTATAAATAAAATCAGACTTAAGCAGCTTCACAAAAAGTCACCTGATCGCTGGACATTCCAACGAAGCTGAATTGCATTTTCTCCCGGCTTAAATCTGGGTTTGAGAACAGAGGATCAGGTATTCAAGTTCTTTCTCCAAACCCTTTCTCGGTGATACATTCCCCCAGCGCAAAAATTACAAGCATCCTTTCCACCAGACCCCTGAGGATCAAAGCTGTAATCCTATTTCACATACAGATAGACGTCTGGCATTTTATGCTGAAAAACACTTATCATGCATAACGTTTGGGTAAGCCTACAGCAACTGAAATTTGGATTGAATGTTAATGCGTTGGCCTTTATCCAGTCCTTTATTGAGTTCTGGCACTGATTCAGAGTATCTTCTGCCTCCCAAGCATGGGATGAAAAGAAAAGGTAAGACTGAATGTCACCTGCATACTGAGGATCATGCATCTTTGGAATCATCCTATTAGAATCATGTGGATGTTAAATTACCTGAGGGAGAAAATTAAACTTGAGGAACACTGCAGCATAATTGCCAGTGCACTGAATGATAAGGCACCAGGGTTACCTTCACAAAATAACAGCCAAAGAAGAATAGAGTTTCAACTTCAATTTAGCTGGCTCGGAAGGATAATTGTGGTCAAAGGAACTGTGTGATGCTAAAATATTAATAGCAATTACTATTTCTTCGTGAAAAAAATATCTTGGAATAGCATTTGATCGCAAACGGAGGATGAGCCAGCAGTGTGAGGTATCAGTAGCACATAGAGAAGATAAATGTACATTTAGGGTCTGTCAAGAGAAATTTGATATACAGTACAAATCAGGGGATGTTAATTGCTCCACTCGATTCTGTTTTGGTCCATTCCAAGTACTGTGTCCAATTCTGAGTGCTATATTTTATAGAAGGCTCCAAAGAGAAGAAGGGCAGAAGGGATGATTAGAAGATTAAAAGCAACACATCGGAAGACGAGAGATTGAAGGCGTCAGGAACATTTAAGGCTGAGAAGATACAACTGAGGGAAATACAATATCATATTTCAAATACTTGGGGAAAAAAATAACATAGAAAAAGGAACTGCTCTTTTCCATTCCAGGGCATGAAACAAAGGATTTAAGTTAAAGGAAGGCAGATTTTGAGTTAATGCTATTTCTAACGTCCTAAGAGCAAGAACAATTTTATTGTGGAACCAAACCCAGAGAGATGGTGTGTTTCCTGTGTGTTGGATGTGCACAAGTAGAAGCAAGACAACCATCTATCTGAAATACTTTAATCTGAATCCCTGCACAGGGTTCAACAAGGCTGCCCAAATGCTCCATGTAGAAGTTTAATTATTAAATTATTCTTATATCTTAGAAATAGATTAGTTCAAGTATTAAAAAGCATGTAGCCCAGTGCTGTGACTCTGAAATGGAGACGGGAAACAAACAATACTCCATCTTTCTGAGTCTGGATGGAATGGTGTGGAAAAAAAACAAAAAACAGTAAAAGTCAAAGAAAAAAAGAAAAAGATTTAAAGAAGTGACTTCCAATCTTCTTTGTAGCAATTACCAACATGGTTAACTGTTTCTGCCCTTCCAAATTACACAACATGATTCTCTGCTCCTCATAATGAATCCCCTTTTTATCAGTCAATCTCTCAAATATTTTTTCCATTTTCAGCAAGGAGACCACAAAGGGTTTCCAGTCTTTTATAGAAAGTAGTTATTACTCCTTCCCCAATCTAACAGATCAATTTAGCCTTTTCAGCAAGTTCTACTTGTCTTCACAATCCAGTCTTTTATTTTGTTATTTCCGTACTTTTCCACTTTGTGTATATAATAGCCTCACTGCAGTTACCATATATAATTTTATACCATATGTAAAACCAATTGTCCATGATGTGTTTTTTTTTAAATTAGCTACCGACATGTTCTAGTTTTTAAATGTTGTGGTTTCAATGGAATATTCCATTTTAAAATTCTAAAATGTAAATTTTAAAATTCTATAATTTTGAAATATATTGTGGGAAGCCACCACCACCCTTCCTAGAAGAATGAAATATTTTGAGCAATGTTTTAAAAAAGCAGGATAAAATATTTCCCCTAAAAGAGAAATAAAAAATCTTAAAAGAGACAGAAACTCCTAACTCCCTCACCCAGCAGATATTTTGTGCCCATTAAGAAAGACTGGGCCAGCCTATCTACAAAACAAAAGACCTTCAGCTCCAGGGTGAAGGAATTAAGACATGATCCTTCAGGACATAATAGGATTAACCCACTAAGACAAAGAGTTCACTAAAATGCACAAGCTCCTAAAGACATTGCATCACCCTCAGAAACGTCAACCAAAGTTAGCTCAGACAACCTATGGAGCCAGCTATGACCCCTACATGACCTCTATATGGCCCCATGGGAATCTGACAATAGCCAATAGAATACATATTCTTGCACAGGAACAGGAAGTTCAAGTGCAAAGCCCAAGAAAAGGTATACAAATCCCTCACTCTCAACTCCTTGTGATCAGCTGCCCAGAACCCATGAGGTTCTGCTTCATCATTAAACCTTCTTTCCAATCAGCCTCCATGTTTCCAGTGTCTTTCTCCTGGTTTGGAACTGAACCAGATGGATATTTCTTCCAACAATGTTATATATCTTTATATATATTTGGGGCTGTTTTATTCCCCCCCCGCTCCCAGTCCATTGATGAGCAGCTCAGTGATCATTGTAGCACATTCCAATAAAAGTATAGCTTGTTGCATCTATCCCCAATTGCTTTGGTTTCTTATTCACCACATTTTTCTCCACATTTTTCAGCACTATTGTCCTTCATAATTGTCTTGCTTGCTGGCTGTTTCCAAGAGGGAGGTACCAGCCTGTTTCTCAAGGAGGAATTAATACATTTTCAATGAGTCACAGCTCAGTTCCTGATCCATCTGAGAGACAGTAATTCTTCCTGCTACCCGCAAAGCCTTCCCTTTGGGGAAAAGATGAGAAAGATTTCACTTCTTTCCTTTTCAAGAAATAAACACAGAGTCTGCTTCATGTAGAGCTTTGAGCAGATATTGGCATGCCGCAAAAGGTTGTGTACTGGGGGAATGACAACTATCTAATACCACAATCAAACTCCAAGTGAGTTTAAAGCACAGGATAGAGGTGACTTTTTCTGACAATATCCATTCGATCTGCTCGCCTCACATTTACAGACTGGCTGTTAGAGTTGTGCATTGGAGTTAGCTTGTCACTTGATAGCAAAAGAAAATTATTTTCAGCACGACCTCATGCTGGCCTTTACGGGTCAACTTTGAGGCTTGCTTATTACAAGTTGAATGAAATTTTATATTAAATTGGAGTTGAACTTTTCAAGAATGTTGACATTTTGAATTTAAAAATTTTCTGTGCTCCATCAAGCTGGGCCGCACGGTTGAAATACGACTTGTGGCAATTATGAGGGACTTACATTAGGGACTCATGATGAGTTTTTGATCGCAAAAAATGCCCATTCAAAGAAGCACACTCAGTGGATTCTTTGTACATAACAACCGTGAGGCTTACTTCATTAAAGCATTTAATCAGCAGTATGAAACAGGACTTCAGATGTCACAATGGCATTTTATTCTACAGGTTTGTGTTAAAAATTGGCAGTATCAAACAGTAACGTCTCCCAATTATAGTGTTCATATACAACCTCTCACACCTGGGCATCACTTGCAGGATCCTAACATACATACAATGTATAATCCTAAGTTAAAGAATGGCTCACAAAGGGGCCTTAAAAGAAAGTAAAATTGCAGAAATAAAATTACAGCAAACAACAGGACTCTCTAATCTGAATTTTAATAGCAACCAGAAACGTGGAGCCTTTTTTCTAACAGATAATGCTTGCTCTGTTCATGGTTGGCCTTTAAAGATAAACGATGCTTGATACCAGAAGATAAATTCTTCTCAGAGTCACAAATCTAAGGTAGACATGGTGGTGGAGCCGTGAGCCAGTATGGAGTTACTTGACCAGAGGACACTTCCATGTTTTCAGTTGGCCACATGAGTGATCTTAGACCTTTGTTTAGGTCATGGATCCTAACACACATACAATGTATAATCTTAAGTTAAAGAGTGGCTCACAAAGGAGCCTTAAAAGAAGATAAAATTGCAGATATAAAGTTACAGCAAACAACAGGACTCTCCATCTAATAAATAAATAAATAAATAAATCCCCCCCAATGAGATTGTCTCGTTGACATAGATAGAGCATTATCTGGCAGGAACTGGGAAAGGTCTGATAGACACACTATCCAAACTACTCTTTTAAGCTCAGTCATGGCCACATCAATAACGTTAATAAGTAAGTTGCCTTTTATCTGCACTTAGCCAAAGTTCGCTGCAGTAAGTGTGCGTGTAACTAAACAATAATTAAAAATTGAACAGCTAGCACTTTAAAAATGGATTTTAAAACTCCAGCTGCAACATATTCTTGTAGCTTGGGCAGACTTGCAGAACCTATAGAAGTTATGTATGGACAAATAACATTTTAGAAGTTCCACAGTTAAAGCTGTCAATGATTTATCATGAGGCTGCCTTAAAATAACAAACCCAAAGATCTCCCTTGGGTCCTTGTTCAACAGGCAATGTAAGAGATATAAAGGACAGTGTGTTCTACACACTTGCAACTGAACACTTGGAAGCATTCTTCGGGAGGAATATTAAAATGCCACCCTGCATGGCTCTTTCATTCACACATGAGAAAAGCACACAGAAAAGGGCATCTTGTCCAAAGAAACAGGAGTACTAATGTTACAAACAGCCTCCCATGGTTCTTTCCCTTATGTCTCGCTTACCATTGCTGACAATTGCTATTTTGTCTCCCCTGCGGCTTTCCAGCAAGTACAATTGATGAAACCAAGGAAATATATAACACATGTTGGAGAAATTGAGGGCAACACACCCTCATCTCTGCACTGGGAAACACTAAACATTTTCCAAAAGAAGAGAATATCTGTAGTTCAGGGTTGAACTGTGGACTGCTCTGAGCAGGAATGTTTGCTTACAGATGTTTCATTCTTTGACTAGGTAATGGTCATTTCACTGATGATTATATCTAGATGGGTAATGAAATGTCTGCAAGCAAACAACCCAGCTTAAAGAGCATCAAAAATTCCACTGGGCAATTTGATGGAAGACAAAGAGGTGTTACGTGAAGTGGTTCCCACGTTAAAAAAACATGGAAACATCATGGAACACATGCAACCAACCTTAGCAACTCCTGCCTTCACCTCATTCTGGACATTGTACAGTC
Source organism: Thamnophis sirtalis (assembly GCF_051295495.1). Taxonomy (NCBI): domain Eukaryota; kingdom Metazoa; phylum Chordata; class Lepidosauria; order Squamata; family Natricidae; genus Thamnophis; species Thamnophis sirtalis. The sequence continues at coordinate 39,924,044 of NW_028261381.1, read as the reverse complement.
CAAAGGGATCTATGTCATTACTAAATCCACCAGGGTGTGTACGTGTGTGTAAAAATTCTTCCCCATACTCATGAGCAATCGTCAAAAAGAATTAGCAGATTTTTTTAAAAAAGCACTGTCAAATGAAGGACAAATATTTCTTGCTCTGTTGGCATTGGCCAATATGTAGGATCACATCAACAAGCATCTAGTCAACCTTGGCAGGAGAATTTGTACTCGCCCTTTAGAAGAAGCCTCTCCCACATCCAGGAAGCCACATGTGCTTGTCTGTCATGCCTTGGTGATGCTCTTTTCTGAAACTAAGAAAGAGGGGCAAGATAAACTGCACTAGAAAGTGTTGCTATAGCTACCACTAGAGTAGTCACAAGGCAAGAAACGTTGTTGTTTCTTGCCTAGTCCTTCCTTGCCTAGATCTTCTACTTGATCTACAGGCAAGGAAGAACAGAGTAAAAGATGAGAGGACAGTTAACAAGCTGGGTTATGCTGGAGGCCTATGGAACTGGCCTTCATTTCACTGTTCATTTAAGGCTGCATTGCTCTGAGAAAAAGCGTGGTCTTGTGATCTTTTTTTTAAAATGTAGTATTGCTTGTAGTCATGTTTTCCTCAGACCCATATTGTTGAAGAATTTCAGTACAGCATTGGCAATACAAGTACAAGGTAGAAGGAATGGTACTTGCCTCACCAGAGCTGGCCTTTCTATTTCACCCTACTAGGATATTTCCTCAAGAAAGGTTCAGCATCCCAATTCAGCATTTCCTATCATCTACAATTTGAAGCAGTCTCCTCCAGAGGGTAAAACAGCACATAGGTTTGGTCTCTAAACCACACTGGGTTTGGCCTTTGAGACATTTTGGCATACCATTCCCATCAGCCTTAGACAACAACACCAATAGTTAGGAATAACCAAAAAAAACCCTTAACCATGGAGCCAAAAATCAACATGTATGTATGTATGTTGACTCTGTAAACCACTTAGAGAGGGCTGTAAAGTACTGTGAAGCTGTATATAAGTCTATATGCTATTGCTATGCATGTATGCATTTGTTTGTCTGTTTGTTTGTTTATAAAATGTATTGGCTGCCCTTCTTATCATGGGGTAACTCTGGGCAGCTTACAGTCATATTTAAATTATGTACAGTGTATACATACAAGTGAAACTCGGAAAATTAGAATATCGTGCAAAAGTTCATTTATTTCAGTAATGCAACTTAAAAGGTGAAACTAATATATGAGATAGACTCATTACATGCAAAGCAAGATAGTTCAAGCCATGATTTGTCATAATTGTGATGATTATGGCTTACAGCTCATAAAAACCCCAAATCCACAATCTCAGAAAATTAGAATATTGTGAAAAGGTGTAATATTCTAGGCTCAAAGTGTCCCACTCTAATCAACTAATTAAGCCATAACACCTGCAAAGGGTTCCTGAGCCTTTAAATGGTCTCTCAGTCTGGTTCAGTAGAAATCACAATCATGGGAAAGACTGCTGACCTGACAGTTGTGCAGAAAACCATCATTGACAGCCTCCATAAAGAGGGAAAGCCTCAAAAGGTAATTGCAAAAGAAGTTGGATGTTCCCAAAGTGCTGTATCAAAGCACATTAATAGAAAGTTATGTGGAAGGGAAAAGTGTGGAAGAAAAAGGTGCACAAGCAGTAGGGATGACCGCAGCCTGGAGGGGATTGTCAGGAAAAGGCCATTCAAAAGTGTTGGGGACTTTCACAAGGAGTGGACTGGAGCTGGAGTCAGTGCATCGAGAGCCACCACACACATATGGATCCTGGACATGGGCTTCAAATGTCGTATTCCTCTTGCCAAGCCACTCCTGAACAACAAACAACGTCAGAAGTATCTTACCTGGGCTAAAGAAAAACAGACCTGGTCAGTTGCTCAGTGGTCCAAAGTTCTCTTTCCTGATGAGAGCAACTTTTGCATCTCATTTGGAAACCAAGAACCCAGAGTATGGAGGAAGAATGGAGAGGCACACTGCAAGATGCTTGAAGTCCAGTGTGAAATTTCCACAGTCTGTGTTGATTTGGGGAGCCATGTCATCTGCTGGTGTTGGTCCACTGTGCTTCATTAAGTCCAGCAGGACTTGGCACCTGCCCACACTGCCAAAAGCACCAAAACCTGGTTCAATGACCGTGGGATTACAGTGCTTGATTGGCCAGCAAACTCGCCTGACCTGAACCCCATAGAGAATCTATGGGGCATTGCCAAGAGAAAGATGAGAGACATGAGACCGAACAATGCAGAAGAGCTGAAGGCCGCTATTGAAGCATCCTGGTCTTCCATAACACCTCAGCAGTGCCATAGGCTGATAGCTTCCATGCCACACCGCATTGAGGCAGTAATTGCTGCAAAAGGGGCCCAAACCAAGTACTGAGTACATATGCGTGCTTATACTTTTCAGAGGTCCGATATTATTCTATGTACAATCCTTGTTTTATTGATTGTGTGTAATATTCTAATTTTCTGAGATGGTGGATTTGGGTTTTCATGAGCTGTACGCCATAATCATCACAATTATGACAAATCACGGCTTGAACTATCTTGCTTTGCATGTAATGAGTCTTATCTCATATATTCGTTTCACCTTTTAAGTTGCATTATTGAAATAAATGAACTTTTGCACGATATTCTAATTTTTTGAGTTTCACCTGTATATAATTAAAACATAAATACCCTGTTTCCCTGAAAATAAGATCTCCCTGGATAATAAGCCCAATCGGGCTTTTGAACGTGTGCGCTAAAATAAGCCCTCCCTGAAAATATTGCAACACAGCAGCAGCACTTTTTCAGAGGCTGCTGGGAATAAGTGATGAACTTTCTTTTGTACAATTTCCCTGTACATTTTAATCCCATTCTAAACTTTAAAAATAACAATGAGAGTAACCGGTTGCTTATATTTTTTCAGCCAGCAATTACTTAGATATGATTAACCTGGGTAGATGCTGTGGATTTACACAACCTTTCTAGAAAAGCCACTGGGTTTTCCCTTTTCATGTTTCTTGAAAAGATGATGGAATTATCCATCTAAGACTAAGCAAAACCCATCAGTGATTTGGGGACAGATTTAAATAAAAATTTGATTGCTGTTGCCTTGCTGTGGTCGACGGCATTTGCTGTCTCTCTTCCTGACGCTGTTGTATTCAGCTGAGCCAATCTGTTACTATCCACAGGTGGGCTGTAGCTGGGAGTCAGATGATTTATCTTTCGTGCTCTTCCCCTTGACTGTGTCCCTCTACATTAAGGATGTTTCTCAGGCTGCACAAATATGTGTGAAATCTCTTGATTGCATTTGTCCCCATGCGTACACATTGTCCTTGACTGGCTATTATTGTGCCTTCTTAGAGAAGCTGAAAACATTCTCCAAGTGAAACTTCATATTCTCTTATAAACATACTTTACAAAAGATGTGGTTAATCCTGGACACATTGTTCACCCCAAGAAAGGGTCCCATGCAAAAGTCTTCTTTCATTCTCATACAGAAATCCAGGTTAATTAAATCTTGTACCTTCTTCAAAGTTTCAAAGATATTTCATTTTTCTACCTATCAAGAAGAGAACACCAATGCAGAAACACTTCAGAATGGCCTTATTTAAAAAAAACACCTAGCCCCTATTACTGTCATGGCCACAAATTGTATGATGTCCAACTCTCTGCACTGATTTCTTCTTCCTCAACAACAAGAATAGAAGTCTGCAGGATGTTTTCAGTCAAAACTGCAGATTTTTGACAGGCTGTGTGTCATAATAGCTATGAGCTTTCTCCAAGAAATTTGTGTGGGAGGATTAAAGACTTGTATAATCACTCCTTTTCTTGGTCCTGCTGGGGAACCTTATTCCAAAAATCTCATTTGCATAAATAAAGCACAAGAATGTTGTTTGTTGCTGCAAAAGCTGGAAGAGAGATCTAGATGTATACATAATTTATACAATTAATAGCTCATGGGAAATTGGGTTTAAAAATAAGTATTAAATCATTGCATCAAATTGAATGCAATGCATTGCATCAGTCATTGAGTAATTTTGAATTTCGTCCTTGCAGAGTCATTAATAGCAAAGTGATCCTTTGAGAGTAATCTTAATTTCTAATGGAGATTTAGATTTAAACCTGAAAGAGATTTAAAAGGGCGTGGAAATGCTCTTCTGGTAGCCCTGCCAGCAAATCTCTGCCAGGAGAGTAGTAATGCATATATCTTGGAGGAAAGCAGTGTCCTAAATCTATCAACATCTGAAGAAAACATAGGATATTCCATCCGAAGAATGGGAGTTTTGGATCCACCAGAAACAAAACTCCTTGTTTCCACCTCAAATCTAACCTGAAACAATAAAGGTATTAAATGTGCTAAGACTAATTCCCCCTCCAATTCAGTTCATTACAGGTAACAGAGGTTTTTTTTAAAGTAGAGAATAATACGATGACCTAGATTTAAACTAATATTATTATCATTTTAATGTACACTAAACAGCATACATTAAAATGAAATTTTGTTGCATACAGCTCTCAAAGGCTCACCACCTCCAATATACACTACGTAAAACATCCCAATATCCCATCATGTCCAAAGTGAGCTGGCAAGAATTTAGAAATACCTAGAACCACATCCATGTTGAGATTGGTGATTAGACTAGACCCTGAGACACACTTCTCCAAGAATAATTGCCAATGGAAGATTAAGTACAGATTATGTTCTTTCAAGTAACCATGGAACACTGAAAATGTTTAGTAGATGAACTATAACAGCAGCAGCACAATGGTGCAAAACATGCTTTCTTTTATCATTTGAAATATACAACTAGAGGTGATCCTTCCAAACCACAATATGGTTAATATTCGTTTCTAAAAAAAATGTGTAGATACTCATAGTCACATGACCATAGAATGCTGCTTCCTTTGGCTAAGAAACGGAGATGAAGACTGTGCCCTAGAGTCAAACATGTCTGGACAGAGGAAACTTTACCTTTTACATTATAGACAATGAAGTCTTATTTCTTATTAAAATATATAAGAGCCTAAAAACCTGGCTCTGCCATTTGGCCCAGATTCCTACTGCATTCTCACCCCAAGGCTGCCCATCATTTTGGTTTTTAACTTTTAATCTTTTCGTAGTAATTTTTATTCCTTTTTTAAAAAATCACTTTTAAACTTTTTATTATATTGTAAGCCACCCAGAGTCACTGTATTAGTGAGATGGGCAGCATAGAAATTTAATAAATAAAATAAATATGGAAATGATGAGATGTGTGCTGTGATGTTATGATGAAAGCTCCATCTTTCCGAATTTGTGTTGCAACATCAGTCGCAAGTACATAAAAGATGCTGTTTGTGCTACATGCCAAGGATGGAGATAAATAATATATCTTAAAACAGATGAAAATAATTTCCAGAAATGTTTCTGTGGCATATAAAAGACTGCAGCAAATTTTCATAAGCAAACCTTTAGGATCCGAATGTTTGGGGCAACATAAGATATATTTCAAAATTCCTTTGAAAGAAGAAATTGAATATACTAGACATTACAAAAAGAGGAGAAGAGGTTGGTGAAATATCATCACTAAATTCTCTAGCAACAATGGGGGAAACACTGCATTTATCTGAAGGCTGGCTAAATGGCCTTAGGCTAAACAGGTAGGACTCTGATTGTGGCCAGCCAAGGTAAAAGTTACACTGCTGAAATCTTTACATTTGGTAATATATTTTTCCAGTCCTTTAAGATGGCAATGAACCTGTAGAACAGGGGTGACAAACTCACCTCATCACGGCAGCATCACATGAAGTATCAGGACTTTTTTCCCCTTCGCTAAACCAGGCATGGGCATGACCAGCACATGACACATCAAGCCCATGGGCCGGGAGTTTGATAGCCCTGCTGTAGAAGAAGATGAGGCAGAGCCTAGATGTGGAGTCAAGAGAGGAATCAGTCTGGAGTCATTACATTGCCAAAAGCAATCCAAGTCCAGCCTCCCTTGAATTCTGTTAACTCTTATTAGTGCCAATTTGATGCTGATTGTTAGTTGAGTAGGTTCTTGTCTACAGATTTGGGCAATGAATCAACTTAAGTGGAATTTAATGCATGGTCCCATTTCTTTGTGCCTGACAGGATCAGATTGTTTCTTTTTTTGATGTTATCCTGTGTAATTTTTCTTGGTTTTTTTAAGTCACATTAAAATCTACATGAAGAGAGTCAGTAACATAAGGTGACCAGACGTCCCGCTTTTGGCGGGACAGTCACGATTTTTAATAATTTGTCCCGTGTCCTGCGGTATGTTCAAAAAGTCCTGATTTTCCAAAAGAAAGAAAATCAATTTTAAAAAGGAAGCCGTTAAAAAAAAAGTTTTTATTTCTCTGAAGTGTCATTCCCAATGTGGCCTTTAGAGGGCAGTGGTTTCCTTCCCTCCCCTCCTGCGCGTGTGCGTGCTGACGCGCACTGTTTTTCTGCAGGGAGAGTGACGGCTTTCCGGCGGTGGCAGCACGGCAAGGAGGAGGCTCAGTCCCGGGCCAAGCGGCTCAGCCTCCGGGTGAGCCGAGGGGAGGCAGGCAATAGCAATAGCAGTAGCAATAGCAGTTAGACTTATATACTGCTTCATAGGGCTTTCAGCCCTCTCTAAGTGGTTTATAGAGTCAGCATATTGCCCCCAACAACAATCCGGGTCCTCATTTTACCCACCTCGGAAGGATGGAAGGCTGAGTCAACCCTGAGCCGGTGAGATTTGAACAGCCGAACTGCAGAACTGCAGTCAGCTGAAATAGCCTGCAGTGCTGCATTTAACCACTGCACCACCTCGGCTCTGGTTGGGAGAGGCTGGCAATGGGGGTGGCTTTTGAAATGGTTGGTGGGTGTTGGGGTAAGGCAATCAGGGGAAGGCTGCTTTGCAACTGCCAGCGAAGTCCCATTCCCCCCCGCTCTTGCCTTTCTTTCTGCTTGCTCCATCCCAGTGGAGGCTGAGCCCGCCTCTTATTTGGACCTTCTGCATCCCCCCCAATGGAGGACCCCATTTCAAGCAATGAGGGGCACCAAGCAGGGCAGGGTTGCAAATACCACCCCTCCCCAAGGCTGTAGGCGAAAGCTGCTCTCCAGCATCCTATCCCTGCCCTGCCTTCCCAGAGCCATCTCTGTGGAGGTCCTTTTTGGCTTTAACATGAAGCCTTGAACCTTGAACAGGGCGCTCCCAGGCACCTGTCTCGGATTCTGCCCCCGAATCAGGAATGCTGGAGAAGCGGGCGCGGATCGCTGGCTTTTTAAATCAACTTTTTGGAAGGTGGATGGGAGGATGGATGGGGCGAGTACTAAAGGCATCCTGGGTGAAATCACTTTTAAAAAAAGCCATTAAAAAAAATCCCACTTTTAAGGCGGTGAGCAGATCTAATGCTCCTTCCGACTCCCCACAACAGAGAAAGGGAGGGGGGGGAGAAAGTTAGGGAAGGAAGGAAAGAAAGAAGGAAGGAAAGGAAAGAAAGAGGGAAGGAAAGAAGGAAGGAAGGAAAAGAAGGAAGGAAAGGAGGAAGGAAGGAAGGAAGGAAGGAAGGAAAGGAGGAAGGAAGGAAGGAAAGAAGGGGGGGAAAAGAGTGACTGGCCTCATTTCATCCAAGCAGGTTTTCATGCCTAAATTTGGACTAGAAACTCCTGATTTCTTGTCTGGTGCCTGAACCACTACTAGGCAAACTGGCTCTCTTATCCATATTTGATCTACTGTGACCAAATATCTTCCAAATCGTGCCAGGAAAGCAGCTCAGCATAGCTGCATTGGGCAACAGGAATTATTTTTACAGCTGTGTAGTTTCTCCTTTTGTAAAACTAGCAGATTAAACAGCAAACTCGCCACAAGATTGCAAGTAACTTCTAACTCCTAAAATAGCAGTTATCTGAAACTATCCAGTGAGCAGAGTTGGGTGTTGATATTATTGTTTCTTTGTTGTATTTGTGCTGATAAATAAATAAAGGGAGACTAGTATAGATCTATTTCAAGCTATTTAGCTCTCATCAGCTAGCCATACCCTTACTGGGATTCGAACCTGGGCTGTGTTACATATTAGGCAGATGTGTTAACCACTAAGCCACAGGCTCTCCTCCTTTATCAGCTGAGCCAGGGAAATAGGTATGTAATTAGTGTCACAACCCCTGGTATGCCCAAATATGGGAGGAAGCTCACTGTTTCCATTGTATTGTATCTTTGTATAAAGCCATGAATTTGTTATAGAAGGTCATAGACAAATAGCTGTCCTTTGGGGTCATTACAGGTGTCTGGAATAGAAGAACTTGGGTGTTTTCTGATATGGAAGCATTTTGTATAAAATAGAGTGCAACATTGGCTAATAAACAATAGCTCCAAACTTAGTTTTAAATTCATACATTTAAATTCATCGCTATTTTCACATACTATATTCCAACACTTCAGGATACAGTGTTAAGCTTATTGCATTGGGAGATTTTGTACAACATTTGCTTAAAATATTTAAGAAAAAAATGGTTGGATATTTTGTTGTTTAGAATGCAAGGCAAGCACACTTCAATTTTAAGGGACTGGGATTATTTCCATATACTGTATAGCTAGACCTTGATTTGACCACAATTGACCCTAAAATTTCCATTGTGAAGCAAGACGGTTCCTCATTTCATGACCTTTCTTTCCACATTTGTTAAGTGAGTCACTGCAATTGTTAAGTGAACCATGCAGTCATTAAGCAAGTTTGGCTTTTCCCGGTCACTTTGCTTGTTGGAAACCTGCTGGGAAAGTGACAAATGGTGATAGCATAATCCTGGTTACTGCAACTATCATAAACACATGCCAGGTGCCAAGCAAATTTTGACCATGTGGTCATGAGGATGGTGCAGTGGTCATAAAGGAGAAAAACAGTCACAAGTCAGAAGAGCAACAAAGATGATTAGGGGACTGGAGGCCAGAACATATGAGGAACTGTTTCTGGAACTAGGTATGTCTAGTTTAATGAAAAGAAGGACTAGGAGAGACATGATAGCAGTGTACCAATATCTCAGGGGTTGCCACAAAGAAGAGGGAGTCAAACTATTCTCCAAGATACGTGAGGGTAGAACAAGAAGCAATGGGTGAAAACTAATCAAGGAGAGAAGTTGTGAATGTTCCAACACTGGAAGTTTTTAAAAAGATGTTGGATAACCATTTGTCTGAAATGGTGTAGGGTTTCCTTCCTAAGCAGGGGGTTGGACTAGAAGATCTCCAAGGTGCCTTCCAACTCTTTTATTCTATTCTAACATACACTGTTTTAAAGAAGCACAGAGGGAACAATCCTCAAGGCTTTAGTGAAACACTCCTTGTGTGTTTAGGAGTTTAGCTTCTCTCTCTTGAAAATGTAAGCTAGCATAAGGCATTATAATGCAAGTGACTCATTAAATGTTGTAGCTTATGATTCTTGATGAATGTATTCTATTTTATTTTCTTTATGTACACTGAGAGCATATTCACCAAAGAGAAATTCCTTGTGTGTTTAGGAGTTTAGCTTCTCTCTCTTGAAAATGTAAGCTAGCATAAGGCATTATAATGCAAGCTAGCCTTAGCTTTCAAACAGTGACTGATGACCATTTTTCACACTTAGCGACCGTTGCAGCATCCTCATGGTCACGTGATCAAAATTTTGATGTTTGGCAACAGATTTGTATTTATGATGGTTTCAGTGTCCTGGGGTCATGTGACCTTTTGACAAAATATAAAATTTTTAACCAAGCACCTCCCCCCCCCCAGTCAATGGTGTCCCTCTTTACCAATCTGAAAATCTGGTCACCTTACAGTAACATCACTTGCATGGGGGGGGAGGGGGCATATCAAAGTTTCACCTTACTTTCTGTGACATGACAGAAAGTGACATCTCTACTCTCAAAGTATGCACACAAGTACTTGATGCCTTACTCTGAAGTAGAATTTAAAAAGAAAACCCAGAAATATAAGGAATTAACTACTGCTTAGAGAAAATTACACAAGTCCCATCGCAATTTTCTAATTTTTCAGTTCCTTGTGTAGAAGTTCATGCACCCAGTAAAACAGCATGACTCTTATTTTTTGATCAAACTCCCCGCCCCCATAGAAGACAGAAAAGGGGAGATAAGCCTGCAAGGGTAGAATCCTTTGAATCCCTTGTCTAATTCTTTCAGGCCCAATAGTTGGATCACAAAATCAATCTTTGAGCTAAAGGAAAGTGATAAAGGATGGAAGATTGTGATATTTACTTCACAGGAGGAGTTGAACAATTATTTTTTTTCTTTTCTTTTTTCATACGAATCAACACTTCTCACCTGGATAGCCTTTTTTCTTTTGACATCAAGGTTTGAACTATGAACTCTACTTGATGCAGCAATCTAAGTGATAAAGGCATTAACATTTTTAAGTAAAAGCTAGATGACTCTTGACCTCTTGTTTCAAAGATATTTCTTTATCTAAGCAGGGAAACATGATGACAATGAATGGCAAACATAGTGAGAGTGGGAATAACCTCTGACTTTCTGCTAGTTTCCCCATTGAAGGAAGCTCATAGGAAGTTCCTTCCTTCCTTCCTTCCTTCCTTCCTTCCTTCCTTCCTTCCTTCCTTCCTTCCTTCCTTCCTCGCTGCCTCCCTCACTTACTCACTCACTCAAATTTTTGCTAGCTTCTCCACTTACTTTGCTTGTCAGAAGCTTGCAGTGAGAGTCACTGGGGAAGCCACTATAAAGTCATAACTCAAAGGCCAGCAGACAATTAAGTAGCAGCTGCTGGGTGGAAAGGCAGCAGGAGGAAAGACTGGAGTACGGGTCAGGAATGGTATGTTGGTGTATGCAACAGGTACTGTGAGGGTTGAGTGGGTGCATACCAGAGGTACTGCCTGAGTCAGAAAGGGAACAGAAGTGGGTGGCATAGGTTGGGAAGGGTGCCTGGTGCTTAGAATTGTGTGAAAGGTGTTGTGAAGGCAATAGGCAGCATGGATCAGGAAAGGTGTGTAGAGGTGCCCAAGAAGTACCACATGGATTTGGGAGGGCATTCAGGAAGGATGTGAACTGGGGAGGTTATGTGGAGATGCACAAGACCTGTAAATCATGTACAGGTCAGGGAATGTGTAGAGATACAGTGTAGGTTGGGAGGATGGGGTACCCAAGTGGTGTGTGAGTTGAGGAAGGTGCACAAGGGGGGGGTATGCAAATGGTGCTGTATGGGTGAGAGAAGATGTGTGTAATAGCACAGATCAGGAAATATGTGTAGGAAGGTAGCATAAGTTTTAGGGGTACAAAAGGAGGCGGCCAGGAAAGATGCATAGTGGTTAATGTTGTCTTTTTGTCTTTTTTCCCAACCCTGTTCAAAGGCAGCCTCGGGATATAGAAAATCAGTTAGGCGTTATCTCTACATTTGTTTGGAAGAAAATCAAATGGTTGCAGGAACTTGAAATAGAGCCAAGAGTGGCAGGAGAAATTTCATGCCTACATAATTTCATGCTGATTCTAGGATGGGTGGAGAGCACCTCAACTCAGCAGTGGAAAAAGGCCCTTTGCCAATGTCAAAAAAGATGATAAACTGGAAATCCTGTTGATGATAGGTAACTAGGTAGGTAGGTAGGTAGGTAGATACACACACACACACACACACACACACACACACGTATGTATGTATGTATGCATGTATGTATGTATGTATATGTGTATATGTATGTATCCATGGGTCAGTGGTGGGATTCAAATAATTTAACAACCAGTTCTCTGTCCTAATGATTATCTGGGTAGGTGGGGTTTGGTGGTCATGTGACTGGGTGGGCTTGGCCAACTCAAGGTCACTCAGGTTGATGGGTGCTTCGCCTTAGCTGTTACAATGTAATAAGGGTTAACCGGAGAGGCAGTTTCTGTAAGCAGGTCAATAAAGATTAGGCTAGAAACAACACTAGAATGTTTCCTTCCTGCCTTCCTTACAGGATTAGCCCTGTAAAGTGGAAAAAAAAACAAAAGGAGATTTCTTCCAACAATTGGTTCTCTGAACTACTTAGAAAGTTACCAACCGGTTCTCCCGAATAGGTGCGAACTGGCTAAATCCCACCACTGCCATGGGTATACATATGTGTGTGTGGGTATGCGTGCATGCACAGAAGCACACACACACACAAGAGAGAGAGAGAGAGAGAGAGACAGAGACAGAGAGAGAGAGAGAGAGAGACAGAGAGACAGAGAGAGACAGAGACAGACAGACAGACAGATAGACAGCAACTTACCCACATTTTCTTTGCAAGTTTATTCTGTTCATTAATTAAACTAAAAACAGATTTTTTGCAATTCATGTCATTTTGACATCTTAGTTTTGTACTTTTACTAATTTGATGGGTTGTCCTTTTCTTCAGAATTAGTTACACTACTGTATTGTTATTTGTCGTGTGATATTTCAAGTATACTACATTAGGGATCAGATTTCTAACTTATGAGCTGCTTCAGTGATAAAGCCACTTTGTTGATCCATAATGGGGTTATCTTAGATATATGGCACGCAGAAATATAAAATCTTGCAGTAGAAGTCACTCCATTATCATTGAAAACACAATTTGCCAGCGCAGTATGTTGCAAATTTAATTTCACCAATTGAACACTTCTTCACCTTTCAAAAGTTGTTAAGTGGATAAAGTTTCTCATCTGCCTTTTCCTATTGAACCTGGATGAAGCATTCTTTTTCATATTTTGCAGGGCAAACACCAAATGGTTGCTGTAGATTTCAGTTGTTTGTTTCTTAAGGAGTGAGAAGCTGAGGAAATAAATTTCATCCACTGTTTTCCAATGTGTTGTCTAATGATCTGATGGCATAACCAGAATTTAATGTAAAGTGCTTCCCAAGTACATACAACAAGTGGATGGGGATAATTGGTTTGCTACATTACAAGAAGTAACTGGATTGTGAGTGAATGGTTGTTTAGTTCAGAGTTTGCTCACAGTGTAAGTACATCAATGGTTTGAATAAATAATTAAGTATTGTTTCAATAAATAGGATGTGCTCTTGAAACACAATGCTTTCTATACTTTATTGGTGATGGCTTCCTAGCTTTATTAAAAAAAAAACACCCATCAGAAAATCTTGGGTTCATGTGAGCTTGTTTTAATTAGTTTCAACACTGATGCCATATGCCATATTAGGGCTTGGAGCTTGGGTTTTTAAGACTGCCAAAGCAAACTCATATGGCACAAATATCAGCAGTTAATAGAGCCTAGTAATATCCACCCTTATCTAATAAAAAATCTGTACACACAGGATTTGTTGGAAGAGATGCATCCACAAAGAATGTGCACTTCTGAAAGCTAGACACACACACATAGACTCAAAAAAACCCTGTTACTTATAAAAAGGAAAAAAAATCCCAATACATACTTTACAATATCTTCTCTTGGAAAAGAAATGCAACTAAAAGCTAGAGTGAAATACATACTATAAAAAAAAATCTCCAAATCTCTAAAAAAGATTTATCAGGGAACTTAGAGGAAAACAGTATACTACAGAGAAAATTGAAAAGCCAAAAAATAAACCAACTCTAAAAAATTATTTTTAAAAAGCCAATAGATCCTTGATACTGGTACCTTGCTGTATAAAACAGAACTGTATTGATCCAAGTATTCCTGGATTAGATTAACCACACATACAACTGTTTATATACAAATGTAAGGGTGAAAGGAACAAATAACAATTATATATGATAATGTATCTTTGCAATTTACACAGGCAACAATTTTAACAATCTATAATCCATAGATTTAAAGGAAACAGACAGCATCCTTTGGTTGACAACTCCCTCTATCTTGTTGGTAAAGAACCAGAACTTGGTGTTCATATAGACAGAAAATCTGATTCTAGAATGGCTTGCAATCTAGCACATGTGTGTTCTTTGTAAGCAACTGCTATTTTGTGACTATGTGTATATATTCGTGCCAAAGATAATGGCACACAGCAGCCAGAAAAACAGAATACAAATTATAGTCCCTCAAGGCTATAGACAATGAAATTAAAGGATAAAATTAGATGGGGTTGGCACTGAGGGATGAAATTGCAAGTCTGTGCTGGGCTAATGTAGCATAGAATCAACATGGACCATTCACCAGTCTAAAAAGTCAGGCTTTACATTACTGGTTGGAGTTTACAAAGGGCAGGATAGATTAACATTCCAGTAATAATGTCTGCCATCGTAAAACCAAAACAACCAAAACTGTGACAAGGATGATCAAATATTATGAACGGATGATAGAACACAAACTCTCTCTCTCTCTCTCACACACACACACACAAACAAACACACACACATCTTTTCCCCTCCTTCAAAAAAAATTAAATGCCTCTGTAAGTTTTATTTTCCCAATATTGATTTGTTATTGCTGTTTCATTAACGTGTAATCCTAAATATACTCCACGGCTATTAGAAAAAGAATGCAAAGCTTGGTTGGATGAAATGGTCTGCTGAGTTTGCATAGATCCTCAGCATTCTCTTTTACACAATGTATGCCAGGCCTCTGACTCTATTTACTGGAAATTAATGATACTAAAAATGTCCAATTAGTTTAAAAGGTTGCCATTTAGTAAGTCAAATGAACGGTTTTCCTTTCTCATCCCACTTAAACACTCTAATTTTGCTTTAATTATTGTGTGCTATTAGGTCTTTGACTCTTTAAAACCTTCAGTTCATTCCTATGCTTTTCCCCTACTTCTCCAGTTCTGCTGTTCTGCTCTATTACCTTCATTACCCTCTATTGATATGAGTAGCCTTACCTTTTCACCCATGTTTGGTACCTTGCCTTTGGCCTTCTTCTTAATTTAAATTCACCATTAAGCAAAACAAATATATTTTGAACAGGGTTAGAAAGTTTAGGGAACTATTCCAGGGGTGAAATGCTACCGATTTGGACCAGTTCACCCAAACCGGTAGTAAAAAAATGCTACCCGTTCAGGGGAACTGGTTTTTCCAACCATCAGCTGTGCCACACGATTTATATTAGCTAGAAAGCAGGATTTCCTGATTTCTAGTTAATCTAAATCACGTGGCACAGTGGATTCCCCCACCCTCGCTGTTTGCTTACCTTTGTAGATGGACTCTGCGCATGTGCGTTCACATGGCTATCGAACTAGTAGCAAAGGTAAGTGGATTTCACCCCTGAGCTATTCCTACAGTTTTCATTGAGGAGAAATAGAGATGTTTTTGGGGCTTCCATCCATGTCTTGACATAATTCAGAATCCTACTCCAGCTGCTCTACCAATTTTTTATACATGAAGCTGGATTCTGAAATCTCTTATGAAAAATTTGCTCATTCATTAGTGCATTTTCCCCCTGACAGCCACATTTCATAAACCGGACCTGTTCAATATGGAAAACCTCACATAACAATAGAATTTGCTAAGAACCATCTTGCTTATCTTTGCCTAAAGGCAATCTCATGGATAGCATTATTAGATGAAAAAAGTCAGGTTGGGAATATTTGTCAGGTTTATATTTTCAAAGATGTAAGCATTGCTTTAAATAATAACCCAAACACAGCGCTGAAGGAAAAACTCACCAAATCAGAACCACAGGAAGAAAACTTGATCCCTGAACTTGAATCCCAAACTTGATTTCTTCAATTTTCTGAACAATTTCTCCTGAGTCTGAAAATGCAAGAATTGCCATCTGCCAAACCCAACTATATAAGCATCAGGAACAGAATGTGAGAGAGAGGCTGATAAGAGAGAAAAAGACTAGATACACAGTCTGACTTTAAATATAGTAATTTACAAACTAGATACCAGACCCATTTCGGGATTCCTGGTCTGTCCCTTTTGAGATTCAGCACTCCTTAAGCCAGGGATTACCAACCTTTCGGACCTCAGGGACCACTAAATTCATAATTTTAAATCCCACGGACCACTAATATGATCTGCCTAATGACAGTGGGTGGGTGTGGCAAGGTGGTCATGTGATTGGGTGGGTGTGGCCAACTCAATGTCTCTCACATTGAGGAGCGCCTTGCCAACCGCTACTCACCACTCCTTGCCTGCACACCTGGGCTCCTTAGGGCCCCAACAGGAAGCAGTTGCTGGAGCTAAGCAGCCACCATAAGAAAGAGATGGCAAAATGGCTGGCTCAGTTCAAATTGGATCTGACCGAGAAGGAGGAAGAAGCACCTCACTGAGAACTATGAGCATAGGCTTTCCAAGCAGAGAGAAGTCCTGCAGGTGTGTAAGTCCAGGTGCCAGTGCCTGGAGGCTCAGTTGGGCTGAGATGGTCAGCTAGTTCCAGAGCATGATGTAGTCCCACTGGGATGAGGCTCTTTGCCACCAGTGGCACTTCCCTCCAGCCTTCACCCAAAGCCCTGTACCATGAGGCTAAAGCAGATCCCAAGACAGAATTTCTGCCTCCCTCTGACCCGCACAAAAAGACCCAGAAGGGGGAGATTCTCTGCAGCAACACAAACATTAATTGCATGTAGCCAGCCCTGGGGCTGTAGTTTGAGAACTCCTGATTTAAAAAATGCAAATAATTTTTCTGCAGACCACCAAAATTTTCTCATGGACCACCACTGGTCAACGTACCACCAGTTGGTGACCACTGCCTTAAGCAACCAGTAGAAAAGGAATTTAACCATATGGGAGGTGTTTTGAAGATACTAAACTTCCATTTCTGAATCAGTCTCAAATACAGCAAGAAATAAAGGGAGGACTGAATAAGACATGTAGAGTTAAGATATGTATATGAACATCTTTGCACGTTTATGTCAATTTCCTCTCCTGCAATAAGTATATATTTTATTAGGTATGTCTCATTCTTTAACACAACACATTTTTTAACTTAGTTATTGCAGCTTGTTGTTAGTGGTGTGGTGACCTAGAGATGGAGCTCTTGCCTTACAACCAGGAGGTTGTGAGTTCAATCCTAGGTAGAAGCAGATATTTCTCTCTCTGGGCATACTGATAATATATCTGCTGTGGGGAAAAACTCTGCATTGGTGACAGGAAGGGCATCCAGCCAGTAAACACTCTGCTCCATTCAGTTGCCCAGACTCCACCATGCAAGGGATTATGGGGTTGTTAAAAGAGGATGATGATGATGATGATTGCAGCTTACCATTTTGAGCATTACAGTAAATTTTTCGGAGCAAAGTTAGTATCTCATCTGCAAGTGGATGAGGATGTACAAATTGGGAAGTCTGGATGAAAAGATCATGCTGAATTATTTCTTCACAAACCTTAACAAAATTTGGAAAGGATTTGAGGAAAAGTGGTATTGCAATCAGTCAGAACAAAGAACACTCCCAGTGTTCTACCACCACCACTCGTGTTGTAACAATCACCTTTGTTCTCCAGGTCCTGGACCCTCATCCATAATTTGAATGCATGGGTATGCCTGATTGGAGTAAAAGGCCTGAGTTGCTGCTTCATTGGTAATAGTTAGTTATTCCATCGGTTGATTATCACATGTCTATTTCCCCAAACCAGGACATTGCCTTTATTAGGTTTGGGAATTATAAAGTGTGAAGCAAAAGGGATGTTAGATATCTTCACTTTGAGCATGGTTTATTCTCTCATGGTTTTCTAGGCATGTGTGTGTGTGTGCAATGGATAATATAATGGATGGTGATAAATAAGGATGGGATGCGTATACAGGGATAACAGTTGGTTTATTTATAGCTATTAACATTCCCGAGAAATACCCACTAGATGATATACGTGATCAATTTACATGGTGATAATAGCTTAGCTTTGGTTCTTGCTGACAGAAAGAATGCAATTTGCCTTCCACACCATTAGAGCTTTCTTATAGTATCACACTCATCTTGTAACTTGGAAACCATGCAACATTTTTAGCATTACTATAATAAGCACTCTAAGGCAGGAGTGAATGTATGTATATGTATGTATGTATGTATGTATGTATGTATGTATGTATGTGTGTGTGTGTATATATATATATATATATATATATATATATATATATATATATATATATATATATATATATATATATATATATATATATATATATATATATATATATTCTTAAACTTGTAGTTAAATGTTTCTTTTGTTAATAATTGAAGGCAGATTCATCCAGTGTTTTCAGACTTACAATACAATACAATACAATAGCAGAGTTGGAAGGGACCTTGGAGGTCTTCTAGTCAAACCCCCTGCCTAGGCAGGAAACCCTATATCTTTTCAGACAAATGGCTATCCAACATCTTCTTAAAGACTTTCAGTGTTGGGGCATTCACAACTTCTGGAGGCAAGCTGTTCCACTGATTAATTGTTCTAATTGTCAGGAAATTTCTCCTGACAATTTGCTTATCTCCTTGATTAGTTTCCACCCATTGCTTCTTGTTCTACCCTCATGTGCCTTGGAGAATAGTTTGACTCCCTCTTCTTTGTGGCAACCCCTGAGATATTGGAACACTGCTATCATGTCTCCCCTAGTCCTTCTTCCTATTAAACTAGACATACCCAGTTCCTGCAACCACTCTTCATATGTTTTAGTCTCCAGTCCCCTGATCATCTTTGTTGCTCTTCTCTGCACTGTTTCTAGAGTCTCCACATCTTTTCTACATTGTGATGACAAAAACTGAATGCAGTATTCCAAGTGTGGTCTTACCAAGGCACTTGTTGACCCAAAGGTCTCTAATAACAGAAAAGTTTTTAACCAGCATTTTCTGAATGTGATTACAAAAGGAAGTATGTGAACTCGGTCTCCTTCTAGAGGTGCTAACTGCAGTTTGGGTAAGATGACTATTCCTTTGTCTTCCAGTACTCTAAACTCACCAGAGATCTCCGTCTTGCAGTTTCTTCACAAGGAGCAGTTGTCTTGAGCACTTGTGGGTTATCACATTCCTCTTCTTGTCTAAAGAGGAATGACTGGACAGCAGATTTACTTCCTAGCGCTTTCTTTTCATATTTTTTCAGGAAACCCCCATTTCTCATTTTATTATTATTTACTTGCCATCTTTGTAGTCTCCCAAATTTAAGAAATCCGAGGCACATATCAACAATAATCTAATTTTATTGAAACAAGCCTACACGGAAGAGGGATTGTTCAAGAGTTCTTGTGCCTTGCTTTTGATGTTCTGTGAGACTACAGAGTAAACTCTGATCTTTAAGGTTGCTATCCTAGACTGATTAGTTGACTCTCCCATAGCCCAATTCCTGCATATCAACTTTCTCCAAATTTTGCCTTCAGAACTGGTCCTTTGGCCAGAAGTCCTCTTACCTTGGATTTTGAAGCCGGCCTGACAGTGGCCAAAGTCTTGCCTGAGTAGGACATAAGCTGCATGTTTAGTCCCCAGCATGTTACTTAAAAACTAATACTTTAAAAAATGGTATATTGGTAGGTAGTATGAATAATACTATGAGAAGTGAATCATAGGATGGTTTGATGGGATGGCTTCTTATGCTTCAGATTGTGCTTCAGATGCTTCTTATACTTCAAATACTGCATTCACTTTTGGTCTCCATGATGTAAAAAAGATATGGAGACTCCAGAAAGAGTGCAGAAAAGAGCAACAAAGATGATTGGACCCGGAGGTTAAAACATGAAGAACGATTGCATGAAGAACGATTGCAGTCTAGTTTAATGAAAAGAAGGACTAGGGGAGACATAGCAGTGTTCCAATATCTCAGGGGTTGACACAAAGAAGAGGGAATCAAACTATTTTCTGAAACATCTGCGGGCAGGACAAGAAGCAATGGGTGGAAACTAATCAAGAAGCAACTAAGAACTGAGGAGAAATTTCCTGACAGTTAGAACAATTAATCAATGGAACAACTTGCTTCCAGAAGTTGTGAATGCTCCAAGTCTGGATGTTTTTAAGAAGATGTTGGATAGCCATTTGTCTGAAATAGTATAGGGTTTCCTGCCTAGGCAAAGGGTTGGACTAGAAGACCTCCAAGGTCCCTTCCAGCCCTGTTATTCTATTCTATTCTGTTCTGTTCTATCCTATTCTATCCTATTCTATCCTATTCTATCCTATCCTATTCTATTCTATTCTATCAATAGATTTAGCACTTAAACTTCTATATTGCCCCATAGTGCTTTACAGCACTCTCTGGGAAGTTTACAGAGTCAGCATATGGCTCCCAACAATTTGGGTCTTCATTTTACCGATCTCAGAAGTATGGAAGGCTGAGTCAACATTGAGCCCCATCAAGATTGAATTCTAGGCAGTGGGCAGAATTAGCCTGCAATACTGCATTCTAACCACTGCGTCACCAGCACTCCTTGTAGCAACTCTGATCCTTTTTTGCAATTCTGGATTTGACAACTGCTTTACACCACATATTTCATTCCAGATTGGGTGCATATGGTAACTTGTGTACAGAAAGAATAATAACAAAGGGCTTAACAAGAGAACATATCAAGAATGTATTGTGAGGTTCTGTCTTCATGTTTTGCTTTAATGTCTTAAAAACATCATCGTTTATTTATAGCATCTTTAAATCTCATTCTTCAGCCCCTGTGGCTTTCAGAGCATCTGCCGCACAATTCATGGAGGGAAACATACCCAGTACCTGACAATAGACTTATTATCTAAATGAAATGATGCAGAAAAAAAGGAGGAAAGTAGAAAAAGCAAGTTACTAATTTTTAAAATCAAATACCAGTACTTAAGCAAGGATCAACTGGATGCAATTGAGAGGAAACGGGGATCTGACAGAGTTGACCTTTTCAACAGGGCTGATTTATTTATTTATTTTTGTTCATTTCTATCCCTGTTATTATTTTTATAAATAACTCAAGGCGGTGATCATGCACCTCCTATTCTTTCTCCTCCTATTTTTCACACAATAACAACCCTATGAGGTAGTTGGGCTGAGAAAGAGTGATTGGCCCAAAGTCACCCAGCCTGTTTTCATGCCTAAAGTGGGACTATAACATATAGTCTTTTGCCTTAAATCCTTGACTGCTAGATCAAACTGACTCTACATGGTCTACCCATGAAAGATTTTGAAGGATAGTTTTGCTTTCCCATCTGCTCTCCTTCTGGGGTAGCATGATGAAGTATATTTACACCGCTGAAAGCACACAGCCCATCTGAGTGCATTGACCACATTGAATTTTCCCAGACAGAAGGGCTAGGAGAAATGATGTGTTTTAGTTGTTCAGATCTGGACCACACTATAGCATCCTTAGAGCCTTAGTGTTTGAGGGAGGGCTGAAGGAAAGTGATGGAAACAGCATCATGATGCACTTTGGTGAAGTGCACCACACCCAAAAAGGATAGTACTTATAGTAAAACACTACAACATTTCAACATTCTGACAAAACCATATTCTGAAGATAAGGAAGCATTTTAGTATGGTAATAAAATACTGTATTTTTCGGAGTATAAAATGCACCTTCCCCCCCCCCCAAAAAGAGGGGGAAATTCTGGGTGCATCTTATACACTGAATACAGCATTTTTGCCCTCCCGAAATCCCGTCCCCTTCACAAAAATGGATGTGCAGAGTGTTTGGGAGACCTACAAAGTGCTCCTGGAGATTGGGGAGGGCAAAAATGAGCAAAAAATGGACCATTTTTGCTTGTTTTTGGCCCCCATAGCTTCCAGGAGCACTCTACAAGTCTCCTAAAGGCTATGCATACCCTTTTTGGCAAAAAAAACAAAACAAAACAAAAAAAAACAGGCCCGTTTTTGAAAAAAAATGATTTTTTGGGAGGCCTGCAAAGTGCTCCTGGGGGGGAGGGCAAAAATGAGCAAAAGCTGGACCATTTTTTGTTCATCCCCTCCCCCCAGCCCCTAGGAGCACTTTGCAGGCCTCTCAAACTCTCTGCATGCCCCATTTTTCACAAAATAAATGAGGCCTGCAGAGTGTTTGGGAGGTCTGCAGAATGCAAAAACTTTTTTTAAAAAAATTACTTCTTCAAAATCCTGGTACGTCTTATATTCTGATGCATCATATACACCAAAAAATACATGTATGTAATTTGTATCTCCCATGCTCCCTCCATCCTAAAGGAAATAATCCCAGACTATCATTTAGAAGGACAGATACTAGAGATGAGGCTCAAATACTTAGGCCACTTAATGAGAAGAGGAGAGAAAAGAGAAAAGAAGCAAAGAAGAAGAGGAGGAAAGACCTGGGAAAGCTGGCAGACAAAAGGAGATTGGAACAGAAGAGGATGAGATGGTTAGATAGTGTCACTGATGCCATGAACATGAATTTTAGCAAACTCTGGGAGATAACGGAGAACAGGGGGTGATCCTTGGGTGATATGGTCCATGGGGTTGCAATAAAAATCAGGCACTACTTAGAGACTGAACATCAACATGCTCCCTCCGGCACTCCAGCAGAGATTTTACAATTCTGTTCCTCTGTATAATTCAGGAGCATTTATTGTCTCAGTAATAATTGTCCTAGTGTTTTGAATACTATTCACTAAGCTTGCCATGAAATTATCCAGCATGCCTTCTTATATAACTGAAAACCTAAGAGTTCAGAAAGGAATTAAGTTTCCCAAATAATCTGCTGAATAGCTAAATTTTTTATTGCTTAATATATCCCACTCATTAAAAAAAAACAGTCCATTGTCTTTAGGATATTTTTTTAAATAGTTTTCATTTTGTCTTATTTGATTTCCATTTTAAAAATAATAAAAGTAAGATGGTCTACCAATGAACTATGATTCAATTATAGGATTTTCTGACCATCTGTTTATTGTTAAATTAATTGCCAAATAATTACATTTAATTGACACATTTGTTTCCAATTTCCAAAGATTAACAGGGTATTAAATGAGACAGGTCAATGACACCATTTAAAAGAGTGTAGAGTTTTGCTGTTAGACTTCAAAACAGCAGCTTTCATTAAACATCACTCCAGAATAATTTGTATCATTAAATGTGGTAAATTTTACCCAATTACTGCAGCTGTTTTGGTTTTATTTGTTTGACTCATTCCTAAGACAAGGATTTGAGCAGGCAGGTTTTTGCTTGGGGGCTGTTGATAGGTTTTTTTATTAAAATGAAATATAATTATATTATCATCTTTAACAATCTTGCTCTTTTCTACTTGTAAATGTAATTGCACAATTAAGTTTCATAATTAGATACAATCGTGTCAGATACCTTAAAGGAAAAGTTTGGAGGAAATTTCACAATTTTACTGGGCTCTTAGCTTTTTCGCTCCCTAAATGGGCACATTTGGAGAATATCAATATTGTTTTAAGATAGCCTTAAACAATGCTTTATGGAACAGATAAGACATCAAGGGACCCCTTAGTGAAGTGAAGTCATATTCTCAAGTAGCAGCTAGTGATAACAAAGGCAATACATAACTATGACAAGTAAGGTAAATAACACAACTGGGAAAGGTAGAACTTTTGGCATGGGGAAAATCAACAGATAAAAACAGTTGAAACAATCTCAGAGCCACTTTTACCCCCTCTTAACATAGCTATGGAAGCTTCCATGCATATAATGGAAAAATAAAAGTTTTTTGCCTACAGATATTGATACTGAAAAAAAGAAGAGTATATAATTTGCATCATCTTGGAAAATAAAGCTGTCTGATACAGCTGTGACAACTTTGGCTGCATTGCAACTTTCTGTTTCTCTCAACTCAAGAAAGGAGGGATTATAGAGAAATGGGTATCTGGATTTATGGTTGTTTCATTTTAAAAAAAGAGGTCTTTATAATGTGTTTTATAAAACTGCAAGCAGAACACAAGAGGCAAACAAATACAGCTGTAGGCCTATAGATCATTTCCCAATACAAAACTCTAGAAAGAGGTACCATCACATTTCTAAATGCTACATCTCTTTCTTTCTCTACCTATTTGAAATGCAAAACTGCTATTTTTCTCATGCAATCTATCAAGTCCTCCTAGATCCTTTCCTGCAAATGAATAGTTCTCTCAGAATCCAGGCACAGCTATTACATAGTATTAAATTATTTTGTATTAAAGTCCTAACTGCTTTAGGCCAAACCATGCTGATAAAGTTGCACATGGTAATGAAAGAGAAACAGCATTGTATGAATGTATGAATAATGTATGAATTATTATCTATTCATATTTAAAACACAAGTTGGCAGTCCATAGTTCATCAAAACCACATGTAGCTTTGGACCTTTTTTTTCTGCATCCAACCCAATTCTTCCAACCCAACCCCCTGCTCAAGCAGGAAACCCTATACCATTCCAGACAAGTGGTTGTCTTCTTAAAAGCATCCAGTAATTGAGCACCCACAACTTCTGGAAGCAAGTCATTCCATTGATTAATTGTTCTCACTGTCAGGAAATTTCTCCTTAGTTCTAGGTTGCTTTTCCCCTTGATTAGCATATATCCATTGTTTCTTGTCTTGCCTTCAGGTGCTTTGGAAAATAAGTTGACCACATCTTCTTTGTGGCAGCTCCTTAGATATTGAAACACTGCTATCATGTCATCTAGGCTAGATACACCCAATTCCTGCAACTGTCCTTAATGGTTTAGTCTCCAGGCCCCTAATCTTCTTAGTTGCTCTTCTCTACACAAAACACAAGACATATCATAGAACAGATTATATTGGTTTTTGTCCATATAATCAATATAATCTCTGCAAAATTTAAAGTCAACAGCATATCAAGAGCCAGTGGTCCTATTGCTTTCTAGACTCTTGAATGAGGATTCTATGAATGCATGGATGTTTCCATTGCATATAAAGATCTCTTTCACTTGTGAAATCAAAAAGGGAAGGTTCAGCAGCAGTCATGGTGATATATTGCATACCAGAAAAGGCTGGCACAGTTCCAGGAGCACAGTAGTACTTCATCAATACAGGTAAGTCCTCGATGTATGATCACAATTGAGCCCAAAATTCCTATTGCTAAATGATAAAGTTATTAAGTGAGTTTTGCCACATTTTATGACTTTTCTTGCCACAGTTGTTAAGTGAATCACTGCACTTAATGATAGTAACATTACTGTTACTGTTAGTAACATTACTGTGAAGTGGATCCGGCTTCCTCATTAACTTTACTCATCAGAAGGTTACAAAAGGTGATCATGGAACCCTGGGATGCTGCCACAGTCATAAATATGAGTCAATTGCCAAGCAGCTGAATTTTGATCATGTGACCATGGAGATGATGATGCAATGGTCGTAACTGGCAAAGCGGTCATAAGTCACTTTTTCCCAGTGCCGTTGTAACTTTGAATAGTCACTAAATGAACTGTGGTAAGCCAAGGACTATCTGTACAGCTGAAGTAGGTTGTGAGAGACTGACAGTAAACCTGTAGATTGTTGATGGGGCATTGGACTTCTGCAAAACAGGTTTTAAGAACCATTGCCTTAGAATACAACCCCAAGGCCCTGGAGGAATAGCATCATGTCTATGTTGCTGGCTCTGCTCCATCCCTGTGCACATTTCTGAATTAAATCTCTGAATATTCAGCTAAGGGTGCCTAAGGCAGGTGAAGGTAATAAAGGCTTGGTCCCACTTTTCTCTTAGCAAATGTAATGTCCACAGTTGTGATTTCAGCAAATTGCCTTGACATTCACCCAATCTTACTTCCCTGGGCTGTCTGGATGTTTGCTCTACAACAACAAGAGAAAGATGCCAACCTCCCAACCCCAATTCTTTAGATTGTGTATCTTTAGAAAATTTCAAGAATATATTTTTTCCTTCCTGGGCTCTAGAATTTACCAATGCTGCCTTGAAGCTTTAGCTCTTTCTTTCATGCCTTTTTATATTGTTGGAAGAAATATCCACCTGGTTCAATTCCAAGTCACGAGAAAGGCACTGGAGACAAAATGGAGGCTGTAGGCTGTTGAGGATTCAGTAAATCCTCCAGTTACGACCGAGAGGCCAGCAACAGTCCAGGCTGCGCCCTGATTGGCTGGGGTGCAGCATAGCCTGTTTCTAGCCAGCCGAGCCAACTTGATTGGCCAGGGTTCTGCGTCAGCAGTTGCCAGATGCTCCTAGGCCGCTCATTGGTCCATGTATTCTTACTAGTTATATAAATACCTTGGCGCGGAAAAGATACTTTTGAATCGCTGTCAAACTGCTAGAAAATAAACCTGTGTTTGTTGAAGTCCTGGCTCTCGCGTCTTCTCTACCCTCGATCCATTAAACTGGCGACGAGGATGGGATACAGCAATTCCTGATTGCAGAGCCTAGGACAGAGCGAGAAGAAATTCAGCTGTAGCCGCTCAAGCTGCGTCAACCCGCCGGTGCGGCGAACCGCTGATGTTTTTTCTCTGCACTCCCGTTCTCCTCTCTCTCCCTCTCCCCTACCGATCCGAGAGATCTCCTGCGGAGAACATTGCAATCGCCTTACCGCTCTTCGCTCCCTTCGGGACCACTGGCGAAACCTGGGAAGGTTTCATGGAGCGCTTCGAGTGCTACCTTATAGCCTCGAAGAACCACAACCAACCAGAGGCAAAAAAATGCAGCTTCTTTCTGAATTGTTGCGGGCCTGCGATGTTCGCGTCCGCCACAGCCTTAGCCTCTCCACGACCAGTGTACCAGCTCAGCTGGGACACGTTAATGTCCAAGCTGAAGAACCACTACGCCCCGTCGCCATCCCACATCGCTCGCTGTTACGTGTTCCACCGGTGTGTCCAGAAACCGATGGAAAGCATCAGCCAGTTTCTGGAGTCGCTCCGGGTAATGGCGATCCAGTGTGATTTCCACGACCTGGACGAGAACCTCGTCGAACAGTTCGTCTGCGGGGTAAAGGACATTCAATTACAAAGCCGCCTCCTGCGCCACCCCGACATCACCATGCAACAGGCTGTGGAAGCTGCCAGAGCAGCCGAGCTCTCTGAGCAGTCCACAGACAATATGCAACGCCTGCAGCACCTTCTGCCATCTCCTCCAACGCTCCCTGTGTGCCCGTCGCCTGCTGCTCAAGCTTGCTTCATTGACGAGCTGGTGCCACTCGAAGACCCCAGCTCTGAGCAAGTTGGCCAGCTCCGGGCCCAGCCTAGGCGCCCACCACCTCCTCCAGCTGCCCCTGCCACGTCTGGATGTATGGGCTGTGGTGGCCGCCATGCCCACATGGCTTGTCCCCTCAAGGGCACAGTTTGCTGCCGTTGTGGCAAGAAGGGCCACATTGCCCAGGTCTGCCGCGCCTCTCTGCCTGCGCCTTCCTTCCTACAGCAGCCTGCCGCACCTCAACCGCAGCCGCGCCGCCAGCCGCCGCGGCCCGCTAGGCGGGCTGAAGACTGTCACACCTTTTACCAGCCTGATGTCGTCGCGGAGACGGTCAGCCAGGCGTCCGCCGGGCCCCGGAAAGTTTCCGCCGCACTCCAGCTGGAAGGTCAACCCTGCCGAATGGAGGTGGACTCTGGCTCCTCCCGCTCCCTACTCTCCTGGGCAACCTTCTCCCACCTGTGTCCCTGCATCTCCTGTGCCCAGCTGCAACCCGTGGACATCTCCTTCAGGGACTACCAGGGGACTCTTATTCCCACCCTGGGGTCTTTTCCCATTTGGGTGGACTATGGGGACTTTCACGGCCGTTTACCTGTTCTTATTTCAAAAACTCCCTGCCTGCGTTATTGGGGCTTGATTGGTTCCCTGCCCTGGGGCTGTCTATCGGGGGGGGGGGTGCATAGGGTGGTTACCTCCTCCCTGGAAGATGTCCTTACAGAATTCTCTGACATTTTCAATGGCCAGCTGGGTTCTTACAAGGGCACCCCTATTTCCCTTAACCTCGACCCCCAGGTTGCTCCAATTCGGCTGAAGGCTTGCAGGGTGCCTTTTGCCTTGAGGGCCAACGTTGATGCCGAGCTTGATAAGCTTCTGACGCAGGGCGTACTCGAACCCATCGACCACTCGCGATGGGAGACCCCGATTGTGGTCCCTGTCAAGCAAGACAGGTCGGTGCGGATCTGCGCCGACTACAAGTCGACTATCAACCTTGCCCTCTAGGCAAACCCCTATCCAGTCCCTGTCATGCAGCACCTGCTCCATTCCCTGGGGTGGGGCTGCACATTTGCAAAACTGGATATGGCGCAGGCCTACCAACAGCTCCTGGTGGATGACGATGCGGCGGCCGCCCAAACCATTGTCACCCATTGTGGGGCTTTCCGTTGCCGCCACCTCCAGTTTGGCGTTTCCGTGGCCCTAGGGATCTTCCAGAGCCTCATGGAACGGCTGCTCCATGGGCTCCCTGGCGTAGTCGGCAGGACTGTTGTGCCCGCCTTCTGGGCCGTTCCAAAATGGCATCGCTCAGAGCTCCACTCCCTTTGGGGAGGAGCTACCATGAGCAGGTCTCACCCTTCTGACGACTTCAGGCGAACTGAGATCTGGGCGGGTCCGGTGCCGCCCCACCTATCTAGAGGACTACGCATGCTCCAATTATGGGCATGCGCTCTAAGCGGGGGGGAAGGGGTGTTGAGGATTCAGTAAATCCTCCAGTTACGACCGGGAGGCCAGCAACAGTCCAGGCTGCGCCCTGATTGGCTGGGGCGCAGCATAGCCTGTTGCTAGCCAGCCGAGCCAACTTGATTGGCCAGGGTTCTGCGTCAGCAGTTGCCAGACGCTCCTAGGCCACTCATTGGTCCATGTATTCTTACTAGTTATATAAATACCTTGGCATGGAAAAGATACTTTTGAATCGCTGTCAAACTGCTAGAAAATAAACCTGTGTTTGTTGAAGTCCTGGCTCTCGCGTCTTCTCTACCCTCGATCCATTAAAGAAGCTGATTGGAAAGAGAGTCCATTTATTGATGAAGCAGAACCACTAAGCCACTTCTGATTCTGGGTAGTTGACTACATGCAGTTGAGAGTGAGGGTTTTTTATACTTTCTCTTGGGCTTTGAACTTGAACTTCCTGTTCCTGTGCAAGAACATATATTCTATTGGCTGTTGTCAGACTCCCATGGGACCATGTACAAATCCTAGGAGTTTGTCTGAGCTAAGCTTGGTTGACGTTTGGCTGATGCATTGAAGGGGCTTGTTGGGCAATTCTTATTGTAGCTGAGGGCTAACCCTACCTTTGTTCAGACCTTGCTGCAGAGAGTAATGGATTATTAAATCTGCATTTCTAAAAGCTGGCCTCAATTTAATATCTGCTTGGAGGCAGGGAGTTGGGCTCTGAGTTTCTGTCTCCTTTAAGATTTTTATTTCTCTTTTAGGGAAATATTTTATCCTGCCTTTTAAAAATATTTCTTAAAATATTTCATTCTTCTACGAGAGGGATCGGTACTAGGTTTCTACAATACCTTCCACTGCAACCCTCCTTAAAGGTTGCATATTAGGTTTCTTTGAAAAAACAGCCACACCTGGCCACTTTAAGACTTGTGAACTTCAATTCCTAGAATTCCTCAGCCAGCATGGCTGCACTTGTGAACTTCTTATGCTGACCTCAGCCAGCATGGCAGCACTTGTGGACTTCAACTCCCAGAATTCCTCAGCCAGCATGGCTGCACTTGTGGACTTCAACTCCCAGAATTCCTCAGCCAGCATGGCTGCACTTGTGGACTTCAACTCCCAGAATTCTGAGAATTGAAGCCCACAAGTCTTAAAGTGGCCAAAGTGTAGACGCTTAAAGGATACAATGTCATAGCAAGCAGTAGTTTATGACCAGCCCAGTCCAAATATGAGTACTTTCCCCTCCCCTCCAGTTTACTGCCTACCATGCAGTCCTTTTCCAGGTCAATTGTATAATTCACTTGGCCTTTTGTCAGTAAAATAAAAAAGTAACCTTTGCTTATTTGTCCCTCTTTCTTGTTTCAGATGGGTTATTTTTACTGCATTGACTACTGCCCGCAAGTTCCATATTGCTGCAAATTAGTTACCGTACAAAACATTTACCACAGCCTTTAGCAAAGGAACCCTTTCTTGACTCTTGCCTGGATTCCATAAACCAGCTGCCACTTCTGATCCCTGTTGCAGATAGATTTGGTTGTTTTATTGTATAAAATAGCAACAGAAGGAGAAAAAAAGCAGCTTCTAGACCTAACCATTTGGGGCTGCAGGTGGGAAGAAGTGACATCAACTTTTCCTGTGACAAATGATGCCTATGGAAGAAAACCAGTGTGTCAGGGAAAGGCTAATGCCGCTGCAGCTGTTATTTCTAAGAAATGAGCAATGGAGTCTATGCAATATTTATTAAGAAGGTATCCACACTGATTTAAATAAATCTGCTTGAGCTGGTGGCACATTCAGAATTTTTAAGAGCATTCTACGAGAAGCCACATAAAATGGTTGCACGACAAGCCTGCTATTCACAAAGGGAAAGGGAATTTTTCCCCAGGATCCTGTTCTCTATTGTACTATTTAAAAAGGCAGTATGGACAATATGGCCAAGACTAGAACATGGGTTTTTAGAACAGAATAAACATTATTCCTACAAGATAACACAGATAAGATAATAACACAAGGGCTATCAATAGACAAACTAAATGTAGCCCATTCTAATCTTGATTGCAGGGAAAAACGATTTCAACAATAGAGTAGTAAATGTGTGGAACACCCTACCTGATCCTGTTGTTAGTTCTGCTAACCCCCATATCTTTTAGCTTAATCTGTCTACCATGGACCTTATGCCTTTCTTAAGAGGTCCCTAAGGAGGTGTGCATAAACGCACCAGCATGCCTACCGCCCCTGTCCTACTGTCCCCATTTATATGTACTCGTTTTATGTGTTTATGGCTATGTTTTGCTTATTTATATCCATTTATTTGTGCCATTTTCTCATGTGTTTTCACATTTGTTTTCTTTTACTTGTTGACAAATAAATAAATAAATAAGATTGCTGACTATTACTATTTTATGGTATTTTTTTGTATTTTTTTAAAATGCCTGGTGTTTTAAATATCTCATGTTTTAATATGATTCACCATAGTGTCCCACAAACATGCATACTAACCGTGTCAAATCTGAGATTCAAAAGTAAGAAGATTACATTCAAATTTGAAATCAAAGGGAAGAAGATTATCTTCAGGATCTGATTCAGTAAAAAGTTCAAGATAGGCAAAGCATAAAAGTGCCTGCAGCTACCTCTTCTTTTGGCAAAATGGAATGGCAACAGCAGAGATGATTAGATCTATAAAACAATATTAAGGTGACAAGGTCCAGCTGGATAGCTTCAAGGATTTCAGTGTAATACATTTTTGAAATATTCTCCCATAGTTTCTTTTAGTGGAGGAATAAGGAAGCAAGACTACAGCACATTCTAAATTGCTCTGCAAAGAATCTCAGGCTTAATCATGTTGAATGGTTTCCTGTTCAAACTCAGAAATAAATATTTTCCCCAACATTAAAAAAAGAAAATAGATCAAAATATCCACCAGTAACTTCTTACATGACAGATTTATTGGCATGCTTCATTAGAAATGCATCCTATAATAAATAAAATATAATATAATAACATCTCAAAAGTATATTTCCATGTGGGTTATCACAATAGTTAATCCTTGCTGAACTATGGCAATTGGGACAGAATTTCCATTAAGTGATGCTGTTGTGTTGTTTAGTGGTGGCGATTCTGGCAACCCAGAACCTTCAGCTAGGTTTGTGGTTAATTAACAGAGTGCCATGCGGATTGCGAGCAGGCAGTCAGATAAGATTTGGTTGTGTTGGTACACATGACTATGGGACCAGAAATGGGTGCTGATGGGTGGGAAGCTTGAGCTTGAATTCCCAAGGCATGATAACAGCATGGCCAGGATTTCTGTTGCTGGATAGGGGAGGGCATGAGAGATTTACTAAAGTGATGTGCGTAGGAGAACAGCATGTAAAGTCTGGGGATAGAGTCAAGAGAGGAATCAGCCTGAAGTCATTACGTTCCCACAAGTTACCCAAGTTCAGCCCCTCTTGAATTTTGTTGACATGTAAGTAGTGCAAATTTAGTGCTGACAGTTGGCTAGATGCTTGTGTATAGGCCAAAGCAATAAATCATCTTAACTGGAACTTAATGTGTGGTCCCAATTCTTTGTGACTGCCATGTGTGACATTCCCTGATGGTTTACCCATTGACTTTGCTTGTGGAAAGTCATCAGGGAAGGTGAGAAATGGTGATCATGTGACCATGGGACTTGGAAACATACAATTGCAAGCCGGTTGCCAAGCATTCAGATCATGTGATTAAGGGGCTGCTGTGATGGCCAGAACTTAAAGGACTGTCCAGAAGTCTCTTTTTCGGCACTTTCCTAATTTCAAATGGTCAGTGAATATATGGTTGGTAAGCAAAGTTTACTTGTATTTAAGATCAAATTTCTAAAAATAGAAACATTCATTAACATTTAATGATTTAAAATTTATTTCTCTTTCACTTCACCTATAAATTTTATTTTGAAATCCCTTTATCAATTAAGGTAAGTTAAGAAACTGCATTTTAAAAACCAAAACCAACATTGACAGCACTCAGTGAGAAACCTGAAGATGATGTAGGTTTAATGTGTTGCATATAAAAATAGGGGAGGGGATGCTAGGATAATGTCCCACCATGGAGTAACTTCCAGTGCTATAGATGCTGATCATCTTGCAAATATGGTGAGGCTGCACTATAAAGAAAGGGAGGAGGAAGATATATTGAGTCTGCTGGTGGATTCCATTTTATAAATGATGGTTTATAGTATAGTCCACAGCTTAAGCTTCAACACAATTTTCCGTGAGGTATGCAACAAATCAATTTCTTCATAGGGTCTGAATTTTCATTTGATTGAATGATTGGGAACAATAGTTCAGCCAAATTTCAGTTACCTCCCATTTTCATCTCACCATCAAAATGGAAAACCTCCTATATTATTCTTCATCTGTTTGTTGTTTTTTTTGCTTGTTTTGCAACACAGCTTGGCTTACTTCCTTTTTCATTTCATGTTTCTAGTAGTTATCTAATGTCATATAAATGGAAGTAGAAAAAATGAATATTTTTGATAGTGCTATGCACTAATAAAACACATTTGCCCAAATTATTTGCATTTTGCTAACCCAATTTACATACTTTCATATTGTTTTTTCCTGCTGTCTCTTTGGAGTGAATCACCTGGATCAGATTTCAAGGTAGAGGTTCCAGGAAGCTGTCAGGAGCATAGCTGAGAAAGAGCAAAGATGATTATATATAGTCAATTGTCCACTGAATAGATGAAACAGCACAGTTCTCTCTTACTTTAAAGTTGGACATGTTGGTTTATATGTCAACGTGGGGCTTATGTTATTTTCTCTCTTTCCCCAATTAACACATACCGTAAGCTTATTTCCCATTCAACAGATGATGAGCATGTTAATGACCAATCAGATCCATACACATATCAAACACCTCCCTATTTTTTAAAAATAAAAAATATAAAATGTGCATGTAAGTGTATTCGGTTTCATTGCCTCTTTCATTTTAATGTCCCTTAGTTCTCTCAGACAGGGACTACATGGAAAAAAAGTAGTGTTTTCCTGCTAGGTTTATAGCAGAGGAGCACATTTTGCAGTGGCTATTGAAATTCTGTACAAACTTACCATAATTTGATGTATTTAAACCTACCTTTCTTCTACTTTCCATCAAAGAACTTGCCTGGTTTATTGATTGGCTTCAAATATACATCTAACTAACTTATAATGGTGGTTTCCTTAGCTTTGGCCAGGTTATGTGAAAACTCAACATTTGTGGTTGCAGCCTTAATTAATGATTTATCGGAGTGAACCCAGTCAATTGTAGCTCAGTCAACAAATTTGTGTGAGTAGTGAGACAGCCTGTTTTAATGGCTGAGGTCCAGCTGTTATCTTACTATTGCTCAGAAGTTTTATATTGCACATTTATTGTGGCATACGCTTCTGAGGCGATTAGGCTCTGTTTCCTCAAATATCATTATCATCATTATAGTTTATATATTTCATTTTCCCATGTGACCTTGTGCATTACACTGCTGAGAGGACTGATTCTAGACAAGAATTCAGCAAAATCTCTCTTCATAAGAACATTATACCTTAATGCCTACACAGTGTGTGCCACAAATCATATTGATGGGCTTCATAATAAAATACTTGGCGTAAGAGATTCACTCTCTGCCAGAAGTAAGATGGATCTCTGACAAGGTAACTACATTTTAGCAAAAATTAATACTGCATCTTTCCATCCCTACATGTGCCATGGAGAAACCCTGAATTGTGTAATTCTAAGTGAGCCACTAAGAGTTGTTATATCTAAAACTGTATCACACTTTCCTTAAAATACCTGACTTTGTGGGTATTTTCACTGAAACCATAACCAAGATGCTACATATGACCTTTTGTCTTGAAAGGTGGTTAAAAAGTATGAAATATAAGTAAAAACATATAAAAGCATGGAATTGATTTTCTTAATCTTTTCTTCCATAGATCAATTGCTATGATATGATTAGTATCCTACTTTTTAAAAGAAAATTGCCATCAATTAATGAAATGATTACATCTACAAAGAGAGACTGTATTTGTGGGATAACACCTATGTATATCAAAATGGTCAGGCATGACTGGATGCTCTTCTGTTTCATTTTTGTATCTCTATTCTGCTATCTGTCATGGATAATTTATAAGATTTATTTTAGATGGGGTTTGCTGTTAGTGAAATATTCTGCCTGTGTCGAACACTCACCTGGTACATTTAATGAACAAAAACTGATTAAGTCATGGACTGAAACAGGAATCTTATTGTGATCCCATAATATATCATATTTCTTTTTCACATTGAGATTGAGTTAATGGTCATGTTAAGTGCCCTGGTAATGAATAAATCAAAATACAAAATGGAATCTAGAGTCAATTAATTACTGTTCATTAACTTTCCTAGCCTAACTTTTCACTTGATTATTAAAGCTGTACAGAATTTTGGAAACAATTTAGAAAAAAAATGTTTTTTTGAACATGCAGCAGT
Organism: Thamnophis sirtalis; assembly: GCF_051295495.1. Lineage (NCBI taxonomy): Eukaryota > Metazoa > Chordata > Lepidosauria > Squamata > Natricidae > Thamnophis > Thamnophis sirtalis. The sequence continues at coordinate 39,889,297 of NW_028261381.1, read as the reverse complement.
GTGAATTTAGTACTTGCCTGCAATTCTAAAGCCACAGTGTCTTTTCCAAGGATCATGGAATAGGACAACTTGCCGCGGCCAACATGGGACAATTCAACTATTTAAAATAATGTTAAAAATAATTTTTGTCATTCACATTTTATTTTGTCCCTCCTTTGGCATCCTTTTTTAAATGATTTTATGCCACCATTTCTTTGATATTAGTGTAACTCTTGTCCTGTGATGAGTTGTTCTACAGAGAGTTGTCCATAGCGAGTTGTTCTGGCAAGTTTGTCCCAAGAACTCAAGATGGTGTTCTGCTTGTGTTCTACTTGAAAGATTTCAAGAAAGATGCCAACAAAGTCAAACCACTGCTTGTAAAATTTTCCACAATGTTATATCTTTCTACTGTATATAACTAGCTGGATACCCATGCTTCTCGATGAAACTGTGATCAGGCAAGGCATGAGAAATCCGGTTCACTTAGGTTCAATCCTTTGGATCAGTGGTGGTTGGTGATTAAAACACATAAGGGAATACTGCTCCTGCCACCTTGATTCCGGAAGCAATTGCAAAGGTGGAAGGCATAGACATTTTGGTAAGATACCAACGTCTAGTACTGTAAGGAGCCCCAGATCACTGCTGAGTGAAGGAGTGGAACATCTGCCAGTTTAAACTGAGGTTAACAGAATGTGAGGCAACTGGCAGTTGGAACAGAGTTATTTTCAGGTAGGGAAGGGGAGTAGAACTCCTTAGCATCAGGGCATGTTAATTACTGTTGAAGAAAAACTAATGATCTGATGGTCTTTTCAAAAAATCCTTTCTTAGCAAGCACCTAGAAGCCAAGAGGAATGTATGTGCCAAATTTCAAGTTTGTAGGCTTTATGGTTCTGGAGATTTTGTGATGAGTGAGTGGTGTTTGGCTTTTATATAAATAGATAAATGTATTATAATGTATGTGGGAATAAGAAACAGAATAAAATGATGGTAAACTATAAACAGACTACAATTAACCTTTACAATTGAGTTTTAAAAACGTATGTAGAAAAACCCCTACTTCATTTAAATTCAAGAGAGGTGGAACACCAAGCTCTAGATATAAAAAGAGTATTAGCTGCTGTGATAGAATGAGATTTACTCACTAGCTTTCTCGAAGCCATCCTGTTCTCTTTTCAGGTCTTCTAATATTGAGATTTCCTAATATCGTAACTGTCTATCAAAGAGACGGGCAAGAAGCCTGGATTTTCTTCTTTGAAGTTAAGATCCTGACTCATCAATCCAAACAAAAACCTTCTTGCTAGATCAAGAAAGTCTTCTTTATCCATCAAACTCTACTGCAGCAGCACCAATAACCTTGGCTGATCTTTAAAAAAAACACAACTAAATAGGGCAGATCCAATTAATACTTGGATGTACAATTACCAGGAGCTTCCAAGTTGAGGGTGAGATTTAAGAATTTTATAAAAAGGACTACCATCTAGAAGTGGGCAATGTTAAACCACTTTCTAATGTTGCCAAAATCAAAATATGGATGCATCCATGAAGTCATCAATATCAGGCTGCCCTTAAAAGACTTTTTTTTAAAAAAAAATATCTACCATAAATCATACCCTTGTTAAAATATTTTGCTTTCTTCTTTATTAGCATGTCAAATTAAAGGGTTCTTTTTCTTTAATTGTAATCTTTAGTTTCTTCTGTTGTCCTCTAACTCTGAACCTTGACTGTTTCATCTTATGATCTTTTTAAAGAGAATTCAAAACAAAAATATTTCCCCATGGGACAGTTTCTTATAATTCCAAAATTTTATTTCAAATCCTCTAGAGCCTTAGTCCATTTACTACATATCAAAATCAAAGTTCTAATCATCCCATTGCTGTTTATTCCAATATAATTTTGGTTTAGGACCTTAAACATAGTTCAAACTGCTTTCACTAAAGATTGAAAGAAACTCATCCTGTGTTGCCACACTGGTAGAGCCAAAGGTTTCTAATAACTAAAAAGCAATTTGCAAGAAATATCCAAAAGTGGTTAGAAAAGGAACTCCCAAATGAAGGAGAATATACGTGCCCCAGGATAACACTGCAGGATCCAATCTGGGTCAGTCACCGGGACAAGAGGTTTAGCCTACTGAGCTAGCAAAATGTGTGCTGTTCTCTGTGGTATTTATAGTGCCTGTTGTATGTGGCATTTAAATGTTGATTGGGGTGTGTTGATAGCTAATCAATGACTGAAAAACCAGCCATCAACACACCCCAATCAACATCTAAAGCACCACATTGAAAAGGCACTATAAATACCACACAAAGAACAGACATGCTCTAATACAGAGAAGTTCCCTAAAGATGGGCTCCAGCACAAATCAATAGCAATAGCAATAGCAGTAGACTTATATACCGCTTCATAGGCCTTTCAGGCCTCTCTAAGCGGTTTACAGAGAGTCAGCATATTGCCCCCAACAATCTGGGTCCTCATTTTACCCACCTCGGAAGGATGGAAGGCTGAGTCAACCCTGAGCCGGTGAGATTTGAACCGCTGACCTGCTGATCTAGCAGTAGCCTGCAGTGCTGCATTTAACCACTGCGCCACCAGAAAGCTTGGAAGACAAAACCTCTTGTCCCGGTGACCGATGCAGATTGGGTCCTGCAGAAAAGGAACCAGTGTCCTTTTGAAAGGCAACAACCATGCTTTGAGAGAAGATGGCTTTCCCTTGTCTTCCAGAGCTCTAAATTTGATAGAGACCACTGTCTTGCAATTTTTCATAAATTTTTCACTCCAACTGCATGGAGTGCTTGTGGTTTAGAAAGGGATGATCTACTCACTGGCTCTTTATTCCACCATAGTTGTTAGTTTCACTGGCTACTCACTGGCTCTTTACTCCACCATAGTTGTTAGTTTCACTTTTAGCAGAACCTTCTTCAGTTGCCATTTCTTCCATGGAAGACTTTGTCACTGTTCTTGTTGCTTCTACAAAGATCTTACAAAGCTTTCTTACGTTGCTATCTGTGTTGAGCATTCAGTACTTTCCAAACGATGCAGTCGGCGAAACATTAAAACAAGCCACCACTCTCTTCTTCCTGCTGCGAATGAATTGAAAAGTTTAAGCAAACTATGGAAAAAATAAAAGGGGTTCTTTCCCCTCAAGCATAATGGAGAAAAATGGGCAGAGAGTTCTCAAAAATTGAACTTAACTACAATAAACTGCTCACAGCATGACTAGCAATCCATCAATTTGCTCCATTTTTTGCCAGAACGCCACAGTGAAAAGCTGTAATAATTCTCAAAATGTTGTTAACCAGAACAGACTCATTACTGGTCTTCTGAGGTGACCCAAAAAGAGTGGCAAGGTAGGTTTAAACAACTTGCTTTTAGGTTGCAATCTTACCACAATTGTTTGGTAATAGGCTCCACTGACTCAGTAGGTCTTATTTCAGAATCAAATTGCACAGGCAAAACCTTAGGGAACTTTTATACATGGATCTGGGAATTTACTTCATTCTTCTCTTTCTTCTGCATAATTTACAGGTCCCCCAATTTGGTGTCAGGTGATTTGACTATTCCCATTCCCTAAGTGCCATCACATAAAGGAAGGGGAATTATCTGTTTTACTACATTAATTAATTTATTGGTCAAGCATTAGAGGTTCAGCAATTATTTAGAAGTGGTCAGTTAAAAAAAGTTGCAAGGACCTTTTATCAGTAGAATCCACCCAGCCTCCCCCCCTCTATTTTGTTATTGTGTCTATAGCTAATCTACCTTCTATCTATCTATCTATCTATCTATCTATCTATCTATCTATCTATCTATCTATCTATCTATCTATCATCTACCTATCTATCTATACACACACCTAAATATATATCTATATCTACATATACATATGGCATAGGGGCAGGGGTGGGTTCCTGCCAGTTCTAACCTCTTCTATAGAAGAGATTCCACAAATCTACCGTGCCGTTTAGAACCTGTTCCAGCTCCCTTCCCCTGCCCATCCACACCATATTTGCCTCGCCCGCCACTCACTGATTAGCTGACTCACCAATCACCTCGCCCGTCTTTAAGAGTCCTATCTAAATTTTAAAGTCTTAAAGCTGTCAAGTTTGAACACCCCTGGGTTTTTTTTCTAAAGGGTTAGGGGTGCAAGGGCCTTGTAACTTGACAGCTTTAAGACTTGCACACTTCAATGCCAGAGTTTCTGAGCCAACATGACTGGAGTAGGAATTCTGGGAGTTGAAGTCCACAAGTCTTAAAGCTGTCAAGTTTGAACACCCTTTGTTTTTTCTTTCTTTCTAAAGGGTTAGAGGTGCAAGGGTCTTGTAACTTGACAGCTTTAAGACTTGGGTCCTTCAAGTGCCGGAGTTTCTGAGCCAACATTTTGGTTGCTAAGCAAGAACTTGTTAAGTGAGTTTCACCACATTTTACAAGTTGGCCATGCCCTCCCAGTCACATGACTGCCAAGCCACTCTCACTCGGTCACATAGCTGACAAGCCACTCCCACCCAGTCACATGGCTGGCAAGCCACTCCCACAAAGCAGGCCACACCTACAGAAGAGGTTCTAAAAATTTTGAAACCCACCACTGCATGGGGGTCTAATGTTGAAGACACTAATCTCCTGTCAGATTGAGAGTTCAATCTTAAGTAGCAGCAGATGTTTCTCTCCTAAAGCACAAAGAAAAAAATATCTTTTCTGAATTTTGTGTGGGCGTCAGGAAGGGCATCCATCCAGTAAACGCTCAACTCTATCCAGTCGATCCAACTCTATCTCGAAGTAAGGGATTACAGGGTCATAAACAGGAATATATTTGTGTCTCTGTGTGTATGTGTGTCCGGTGCAGATAGATAGTTGTGTAGAACTAATCTAGACCAGGGTGTCACACTCAGGTGGTCACAGCATCATCATGTGATGTATCAGGACTTTCCCCCCCTTCATTAAGCCGGGCATGGCCAGCGCATCCAGTCCATGGGCTGGGAGTTTGACAGCCTTGATCTAGACTATATATAACATATCTTTCTGTTCCAGACAGCTACCTTTTTGTATTTAGAGAAGATTTTAATATACTTAAAAATAGATTGTACCATAATGCATGTAAAATGAAGAGAGTAGTAAGAGTATGCTTAGTAATAGGTTGAGTGACATTTTAAAAATTATCTTGAGTATTTAGACTTGCTGGAGGGAAATACACTTTATAAAGATCATAGGCACTCCCTGTGGAGACCTATAACCTTTCTTGAAGCTACTCACCAGCAACCAATAGTTTTGTTCTCTCTGCAAGAGAGACAATTGCAATTGGCTTAAATATATGCTACAACAGCCTCAGGGAATATTGATAAAGGACCCTTTAAAAGATTATTCAAGTATAGTTCAAACAGAGAAGATATCAAAGCACTGTTAGCTGTATGTATAAAGTCAAATGCAGAAAATTGTTAATCTAGGTTAGTCCCATATGTTTCATTTTAACATTGTTTCTTTCTTCTACTCCCCTTTAGGAATACCAGTTAAAACATATGTGCATTTACCAACAATTTAATTTGTGCCACTGTTGTGGGTGTGCATGAAATTTTCCAGAGGGGGAAAAATAGTATGTGAATACTAATATTTGATAAAATTGTTTAGCATCAGAACGATTGATGCACTTGTGATGTTTTTGAGACTGCTTTCCCTGTTATATAAAAGATCACAGTTACAAAGAAAAGGCGGAACTATTAACAAACCAGGAATTCTAATATGCTAAATGTGTTTTAAAATTCAGAATTGGCTGTCTGGATATTTCAGACAAGTGTCCAGAAATATGAAGGACAACAAATGCAAATCAGCTGATCCAGAGGTGGTATTCAGCCGTTTTTCTCCATTTCAGGCGAATTAGTAGCGGTGGCTGTGGGAGGCTCTGGCCACCCGCCCTGATATAATGCGCGAGCCCTACTCATGTGCAGAAATGCGCATTCACAGATGCGGCCCATGCACTGTCATTTGTGAACTGGTAGGGAAGGTAAGTGAATCCTACCGCTGAATTGATCCACAATACAACTAGCTTCTGTCTAAATGATTTTCTTCCCTGTATGTTGGACTTCTGGCATCTACTGATCAGGTGGGCTGCCAATTCTGAATGTTCTGGTCCAATACTTCTTGTAAGCATTCAGAATGTGGGCAAAATGTGAGGGAAATGCTTGCACAGCCTATCAAGAACAATGCAGGAAGTCCTGGACTTACAAACTTTGGTTAGTGACCGTTTCAAATTACAATGGGACTGAAAAATGTGATGTCAGTTTTTAACACTTATGACTGTTGCAGCATCCCCATGGTCACATGATCAAAATTCGGCCGCTTGGCAACTGGCCTCTATTTATGACGGTGGCAATGTCCCAGGGTCATGTGATAACCTTTTGTGACCTTCTGACAAGCAAAGTCAATGGGGAAGCTATTATTTTTTAATAACTGTGTTATTAACAACTGCAGTAATTCACATAACAATTGTGGCAAGAAAGGTCATAAAATAGAGCAAACCAATGGTTTTGCCTCGCAACAGAAATGTTGCCTCAGTTGTGGTCATAAAGTGAGGACTACCTATACTGTTTCAAAATGAAGAAAAGGAAAATGTACAGTTCAGTTTCATGCAAGGTAGCTGTTCTTTGGATTGAATAGAAAATTGTGTCCTTCCTTCTCCTTTGTAAGACAAATGTAAACTAGCCAGGCACCAAACTGTAAGCAATTTATGAAGTTTCTGCAATTACTATAACCTACAAAGCTCCTGTTGTAAGAGTTCAAGAAATCTGTTTGTTGTCTACAGCCCATCTTTTCTTTCAGGGCACAAGCTGAATTAAATTGAACTTAAATTAAACTTCCAATTTAAGTTCACAATGACCCTGTGAGGCAGTTTTAAGCAGAGGCAGAAATTGGGCCCATAGATTTTTAATGGGAACTGACTTGAGTCTCTCCATGATCTCTTTTCATAATATTCCATTGGTTCCCAACTAATCAAAGCTAACCAAAGAGCAGTTTTCAAAACCCATCGCAACTTCAATTCAAAATGTTAATAACTCAGGAGTTTAATCTGGCTTCTCTAACTACAGCTCAGACGCGCATTACTCAGAGCCTTTATAACTTCTGCTCCTGCTTGGGTGATAGAGCAAACCACCCCCAGTAAGCCAAATGGACTGTTCCATTTCAGAAAGTAGATAAGGGGTCCGCTTTCTCAATTGCTTCTCTAAATAACTTTTTTAAATTTGCAAGTAGGAAAAGCAGCAGATCCGGGAGGTGGGATAGAAGAACTTGAATCCAAGCCCTTTACTTATGTTCGTGCTGATTTCCCAAATGGAGGGTTTTTTTCATATCGCGAAGAAGTAGTAAACAACGTTACAGTTTCTTCCTATTTTGAAGTGGTACAGCCCACTTTATGACTTTAGAACTTTTTTTTTGTCACGTCACTGAATTGCATGTTTAAACCTGGCATATTTTTTTTTGAACCAGAGAAAACGAGGTTTTTTTCAAGCTTGATTTTTCAAGGTTGGGCTCTCCCTTATTTATTCCTAAAAACCTATCCTCTTTTGCTAAGAAGGGATACCTCTTCTTCTAAGTTGCGGTGTAGACGCAGGGGAGTGTTGTTGAGAGTTTAGTTCACATGTTTTACATGCAACGCCTCCTTCCTCTTGCTTAATCCCTCCAGACTTCATTCCAAACTCCTCTAACTGCAGTGAAAATAAGTGTAAGTACCAAAAACTAATTCGTATTTTTTTAAAAATCATTTAGACCAGAAACTCAAAATAGCATACACTATTCTTCCACTTTTCATACCCAAATAGTATGAGATGTGCTACTTGCGAGTGTCTGGGTTGCTATTACATACTAAAGTATTCCATGTTTTGTAAATATAGCGTATGGCCCTTACATGTCATGCGATGCCACTTAGTTTCCACATGGCGAACAATCATGCATTTAAGTCATATTTATTAGGCGGGGCACAGTGGCTGGATTGATACACCAAAACTAAAACGGAGCAATATTATTTATTGCATAATTCCGTTTGTGAAATGACCTAATGTAGGAAAGTGTGAATGTGTATTTGTGGGAATGAGGGATATTCTTAAATATGTCCAAGGGAAGTGTGTCTGGGTGTTTAAAAATGAATGGGCACTTGAATGAGTGGAGGTAGAATTAGCTCTATATGTGTATAAAATGAGATTAGTTATCTACTTGTGTGAGAGATTTGTTTGTGGGTGTGTGCATGCATTTAGTAGACCAACTTCCAAAATCCAGATGTAGCAGCAGGTGCAGCTTTCTGAAAAGCTTGCTTATTCTGATTCTAGTCAGCAGAGGGTCATGTTACTCTTTCCCCCCCTCCCCCGAAATGGAAATTAGAAACCTTTGCCAATCTGTATCCATCCATATGTCAATCTATTGGCATCTGCACAACCTTTGTTAGATTGGTATTCCCCCTTTTGAAATCTTTGTTTAGATTATACCATTTACCAAAATTCAGAAAAAGTGAAAGAATTCCATTTAATATCAACAGGATTGTTTGAGTTGAATTTTATGGCTGGGGATGCTTCTAGGTCAGTTATTCACTTTTTGACCATGAAGCTTCTATCACACTATCATTTCCTATAATTTAGAATTATGTGAACAAAACTGGAAGTGGTTATTCATACTCTAAATTTTCATGGATACTTATTTCCTCATGAGGATCTTCCTCATGTCCTGATTAATGCCCTTTATTTGGCACAAAAGTACCGTGTTTCCCCAGAATACGACAGGGTCTTATTTTCTTTTGCCTCACGAAATATGGCCTTGGGCTTATTATCAGGGAGGGCTTATTGTTTTGGGGTTGCTGGGCAGCTGCTCTCTTGCGAGCAGACTCCCGAAGAACCAGGCACAGCCTCAGGGGCGAAGCAGCAGCCACCTGGCAAATCCCCAAGTCTTCCAGCATCGGCTGCTCTAGCAATGTTCTCTATGGTGGGCCGGCTTCCGGACAGAGAGTCTTCCAGCAGCCAGCCCACCATAGAGAGCACTCCTAGAGTAGCCAATGCTGGAAGATTCAGCAGCCGAGTATTGGAGTTTGGAAGTTATGCTCGGAGTGTGGTGTTGGTGGCGGTACCCTGGGAGAGCTGTGCAAGGGCTTGATGAGGCTGGGAGGCATGCTTGCTGGGGGCGGAACAGGCGCTTGAACAACACCCCTCTCCAGCCGGGTAGAGCTGCACTGACCTAGGGGGTATCCTGAATGTGCCAAGCCACAGGAGCTGGGGGTGGGCAGAGCGCCATGTGGATTGGCGCCTTAGTGATACCCCCTAGGTCAATGAATGGTGCTCTGCCCAGCTGGAGAGAGGATTTGCCGGGCAGCTGCTTGTGAGTGTGGCTCCTTCGCCCCTGAGGCTGTGCCCTGCTCTTCAGGAGTCCGCTCACAAGGGAGCAGCTGCCCGGCAACTCCCCGCTCCAGCCAGGGAGAATACCACTCCCCAACCTAGTGGTATCCTGAAGGAGGCAAGCAACATGAGCACCTTTCCCCCTGGCTCCCATTGCTTGGCGTCTTCAGGATACCGCTAGGTCGGTCAGCGATGCTCTGCCTGGCTGGAGGGGGGAGGGTTATCCAGGGGGTTTATTTTCGGGGAAGGGCTTATATTTTTGCCCACATGAAAAATGTGGCAAGGCGTTAGTTTTGGGACAGGTCATATTTTGGGGAAAACACGGTATATTGACACAAATTGTATCCCAAAGTTCCCTTCGCCATGCCTTAGACCAGGCAGTTTTGCTCCCCCCCCCACACACATTTTTTTAATCCTAGTTTTGTGACAAAAATTGGTGGAATCCCTGCTATTCTTTCCCATCCTACCTAGTGTCACCTCTTGGCAGGAAAACCAAACACCAATTGCATCCCTGACTATGTGATGGGGACAGAGATTCAAGCTTTAATTTTTATTATTTATCCTTAATTTGTGCATGCTTTTTACATGATAAGATTGTTGATCTTTCAGGAAAATTGAAAGGTCAATAAGCCTACATCAAACAACTCACAGCCGCAAAGTCTGCCAGAGTGATTGAAGGGCCTGATTTGAAATGCAAAGTAAAGAAAACAACCAGATTTTTTGTGCCTCTGGATCTTTCTTTCCTGAAGCTAGTTTCATCTCCAAATTCAAGCAAAAAGCTGTTTCTCTCTCCTATCACCAACATCACATATGTGTGCATGTATGTCACCTATGCAGTTTTCCTAATGTAGATCCCCCCCCAGCACAACATCTGTACAACATCTGTTGTAAATACAGATAGTCCTTGACTTACAACTGCTTGTTTAATGATTGCTCAGTTACAACAGCACTGAAAAAAGTGACTTTATGGGCATTTTCACACTTAGCATTACCATTGCAGCATCCCCTTGATCACGTGATCAAAATTCAGAAGCTTGGCAACTGGCCTGTATTGATGAGGGTTGCAGTGGCCATGGGTCATGTGACCCCCTTTTGAAATTTTCTGACATAGAAAGTCAGTGAGGAAGCCAAAGTCACTTAAGAACCATGCTACTACTTTAAAAACTGCAGTGATTCACTTAACAACTGTGGCAAGGAAGTTCATAAAATGGTCATAAAAAGGTCAAATGTCCCACTTAGCAACAGAAAGTTTGGATGCAATTGTGGTCATAAATCAACGATTACCTATAGAAGGATTTTTGGCTAATAAATTTATTGTTCTCTTAGGAATTCATATTCCAGATTTAAGAAGGTTTGATCCAAAGGTCTGATCTCTTATCATAGTCGAAGCCAAAATCAAAATCATGGTGAGGTGGGTGGCAAACTAATTAATTAATTAACTGAGAAATAGCAATAGCAATAATATAGCAATAGCAGTAGACTTATATACCGCTTCATAGGCCTTTCAGGCCTCTCTAAGCGGTTTACAGAGAGTCAGCATATTGCCCCCAACAATCTGGGTCCTCATTTTACCCACCTCGGAAGGATGGAAGGCTGAGTCAACCCTGAGCCGGTGAGATTTGAACCGCTGACCTGCTGATCTAGCAGTAGCCTGCAGTGCTGCATTTAACCACTGCACCACCTTGGCTCTTGGCTCAGAGAAAGTGTCATGGGCATTTGGTCTCCAATGATTGGATATATTGCAGATGGTTATTTCTGGCTTCACTGTCCCCAAGGTATTCTTTTAAGTTACCAGCTTGGAAAATTTTATATTGGGAGAAGGAAAGCACCACTTCCAAAGTAGAATAGCTAAAGGTAATTCTGTCCTTTGCCAGAGCACAGTGAGGTTTCACTTATTTTTATTTGTTTAAATATTTCTGTGTAGAAATGTGCTGCGTAATAATCTTGTAAATAAAAATAAGGAAAAAAAGCAGCCCTCACATTGACACCAGTTGGATAAAGCCAATCACTTATCCTCAGTGAATATTAATTGCAAACCTAAATTGCAACTTAATATATTGATTTACTACATATTAGAAATCTGTAAATCTGCTACCCTCTGCCATTGTATTTCTCCAATTGTTTGCCTAGAGAGGAATATAATTTAGATTATTGAACAAATTGAAATGGGATAGTTATGTGTACTGATTATGCCACTTTTAATTCCATATTTTAATAATAGGTCAGTTAAGAAGCAAAAATTATTCTCAGTAACATATCTGTTTTTCAATCCAGTGCCCCACAGCCTGTTATTCCAGATGCAGGCACCATATTGCAAAAATTATTTACTTGCATAACTGACTGTTTGCGGATTAGCTAACTTTGCCAGTACTTAAACAAATGTGGGATTTTATTCTGCACACTGTTAATTAATTTTAATAAAATAGTAGGATCTAATAACACATGCTTTTAAATTCTACTGTCCAGTATCTGAATCTTCTTATCCAACATAGCCCATCTGTGTTGGTCCATAGATGGGCTATAGCTCATAGATTGTTTCAACTTCTACCCTCAAAACGGACATTATAGGGTATTGCACACCAGAACAACTAGACAGAAGGACAGTTTTTCCCCCATACCATCACTCTGCTACACAACTAATTTCCACAACATTATCAAACTATTTGCTAATATTGTATTACTATTCTTCTCATCCTTCCTATTACCTATTTCTTTTTCTACATATAATTATAATTTTGTTGCTTGTATGTTTATGATTTATATTGTTTTATTTAATTTCCTAATATGATTTATGTTGATTGCTTATTTAGTATCCTATGACTATCACTGTTGTATCTTATAATTCATGATTTAGTGTATTTAATTATTTATGATTACTGTGATCCTGATTTACCACATATCGTTTATGTACACTGAGAGCTTATGCACCAAAGACATATTTCTTGTATATCCAATCACACTTGGCCAATAAAGAATTGAATCCTATCCTATCCTATCCTATCCTATCCTATCCTATCCTATCCTATCCTATCCTATCCTATCATGTGTTGTATCTTATGATTCTTGACAAATGTATTTGTCTTTTTATGGACACTGAGAGCATATGCACCAAAGACAAATTCCTTATGTGTCCAATCACACTTGGCCAATAAAGAATTCTATTTTATTCTATCCTGTCCTGATCCTGATCCTTCCACATTTTCACAAATGCTCTAGAATTTTCTTCCTTGTCCTAGGGCTAGAATCTTGATAGGTCCTACTCCATTCTGTTCCATTCCATTTCTCTCTTCCCATCAATCCATCCAATCTTTAAACCACCATCTTTCTCAAAGTTAGCCAGGTGAGGTCCTCTTCAGTAGCATGTCCTACACACCTGAGATACCCGGCCACCCCGTTCCGACTCTTTTTATATTATTTTACAAGTGCATTCTACCATTTCCCCCTTTTCTGCCTGCCTGCTTGCTCTTGCTCTTGCGCTGAGTCACTTGGGTTCCTTATATCCATGACCTTGGCAGAGACTCAAACACTTTCTTCCTGCCAGGCACTTTATCCTGTCAAAAAAGGTTATTTAAATGTATAGCTGGGAAATGTTACTCCTCTCCAGATTAGCATCTTACTTCTGAGCAGCTATGCATGAGAAACACCGTTCCTCGTTTTTTAAATATTAGAAAGCACACTTGTGTGTCTTTAGACAATGGCTTTCATGAATATGCAGTTCTCACCTGTCTGGGCTCTGGATATTTATTGTAGAACCCATCAAGTCTTTTTAAAAATATATAGGGCCATTTTCAAATATGATGTAGGTCACCATTTATTAACCATATGACAAATGTCATATCATTCCCACTTAATTATTTCCTATTTCTAAAACAGCATTTCTATATAGAATGACCGATCCTTTGAGGGGATTTTTGCCCTTAAAGGCATCTTAGAAACACTCAAACCTAAACACCCTTCCCTTCTCTCCCACACATACTTATAGAATATATGAAATATTTTGTTTCTTGGCTTGTTTAATTTGGACTGCATCTGTTGTGTTAGAAATGGATAATGCTGTAAAAGTGTGGGATATGGAAAGCAGAAGACGAAAAAAAAATAGTATGACATTAAAAAACAGTGCCTACGGAAGATACAGTTGAATGGGGTCAGTAAGTGGGTGAAAACGTTCTCCTCTCCAACCCCAAAAGTGAGAGAAAAAGCAATTGCTATATTAAAGATAGAGTTCTCTGGTACTTTGTAAATAGAAGATAACCAACAAATATTCTAGATTCCTGAACCTTTGGAAATGTAGAGACAGAAGGACAGGCCTTGAGAGGGGTTTTTTCAGGCTAAGACAAGCCAACCAACCCTCCTCCATGTGAGACCCATTCCTCCCTCTTGGCCTTCTCTGAAAGGACCTGAAGACGTGGCTCTGCCAACTTGCCTGGAGCCCCAAGGGGCTAGCTAGCTGAGGAATTCTGGGAGTTGAAGTCCACAAGTCTTAAAGCTGCCAAGTTTGGAAACCACTGAAACTACCTCCTCCCTGTGTGCATCTTACTCCTTTCCTCATCTTTGTTAATTTTTAAATCACTTTATTGATTGATTAAATGTTTTAAAGTTTCACATTGTTGCTTGTATGAGACCACTTGAGTCACTTCTAGGCAAAATGGGTGGAATTGCATGTGGTTCCCAACTCACAGCTTTTCATTTAATCACTGTTTGAAATAACATCACTGAATAAAGGGACTTATGGCTATTTTCACACTAATGTCTATTGCAGCCATCCCCATGGTCACATGATCAAAATTTGGGCGCTTGGCAACTGGTATGTATTTCTAACCGTTGCAGTGACTCAGGTCATGTGATCCCCTTAATAGCTGCAATGTTTCATTTAATAGCTAAGCAAGAAAGGTCGAAAAATGGAGCAAAGCCCATTTAACAACTAACTTGCTTAGCAACAGAAATTTTGGCCTCAATTGTCATAAGTCGAGGACTACCTGCATGAAGTTTAATAAATAAAGTAAAACATCTGAACAAGGCTTCCCTAACTAACATGAAAATGAAAAGAATGAGGCAGTGAGACTTGCAAAATTACATACTAAAAGTAGTACTGGCTTACATGGCATTGTTTTCCCAGTCTGGTGTATCTTGAAAGGCACATGCAAAAAATTAAGCAAGCTAGAGAAAAACCAAGGCAATAAAAAGTTGGGGGAGGAAGATCAGAGTACAAATGATGAAATAACAAACAGAACACGTCATAAAAAGGGAAGGATAAGCTGGACTTTAATAATAAGGGAGTGAATCAGAATGAATCAGAATGAATCAGAAACAGTGATTCCTGCAAGTTAAGGGTAAGAGAAAAAAACCCTTTCTTAGAAATAAGGTTGCAGGGTGAGGAGAAGCAAAACTTAAGAGTTAGAAAGCAAAATTAAAATAACATGCTTTGTCCCACATAACTCTTCAATAAGCAATGTCAATCTTCCTCAGCCGTGCTTATATGATTTAGTGCATTGGCATCTTGGGTTCACAGAGACATATGCACAATTAATTTTAGTTAGGGAATCAATAATTAGAAAAAAGTGCTTTATATTTGACAAGAAATTTGAATAGTTGTTAGAGGAATTATTAATTGGGGAGGAACTGGAGAGACCTTAATGTTGGTCAATAAGGTTTAAGATAATTCATTTACAGAAAAAGCAAAATAAAAATGCACTGGGTTTACAATCACGTGTGTTCAGATGTAAGAAAATTCAGTGGAAATTGAAAGATAAAGTAGGAAAAGAAACTATATTGCAATTATTACTTTTGTACCATTTATTTGAAATGGTATATAGTGCTTCCTCTTGAGCATGGGGTTGGACTAAAAGACTTCCAAGGTCCCTACCAATTTTGTTATTCTGTTATTCTATCACTTGATAACCATATACAGTAGTATTTTACTTATCCCTTTCCCTTTAGTGCAAGTTGTCTAAATCTTATTTATTACAATTATTTATCCATAAGAACTGTTTATTTGGCAATGTCATAAGCGGCTGAGTAAAATTTAGAGATACAATTTGTAATGTTTGCATCTTGACATTAAAAATTATTCAATTTTTTCTTTTTTTCTTTTGTAAAACCCTTCCTCTTAATAAGTGTGTATTAAAAATTGGATTGATCTTTACAATAGATATTTTATTTTGTACGGGTACATTTTAATCAGTAATTTCCATTTCAGCCCTCATAATTGCAATATTTGTGCTTTTAACACTGTATTTCAGAAATGAATATAACCACAAATTTAGATGTAATGAAATTCACTGTTCAGTTATGTAACATGCAATACTGATAGCAAGTGAAATGAATCTGTGGTTCTACATAATGACAGCTTGGAAAAAAAATCAGTACTCAATCATTTAGTTATTTAAATGTGATTTGCAACAAATTATTCCAGAGTTTTTACATATATATCCATCAGGATGTTCCCTTCTAAGATTAGTAGAGTTATGCAGAGTACAGAAAATGAAACAGCCCCAAAACTCAAAGGAGTAAGATAAATAAAATGAAGTTTAGCTAAAACAACTTTATACCAATACCGTTCAGTACTCCTCTCTCCATTTACAAGTAGTCCTCGACTTACAATTTTTTGAAGTCACAATGGCACTGAAAAAAGAGACTTATTTTTCACATGACTGTTGCAGCATCTGCATGTGCTGCATGATCATAGTTCGGATGCTTGGCAACTGGCATGTATTTATGACAGTTGCAGCTTCCTGGAATCATGTGATTGCTTTGTGCAACCTGAGAAGCAAAATCAACGAGGAAGCCTGATTCACCTTACAACCATGTTAACTAACTTAACAACTGCAGGGATTCACTTAACAGTTGTGGCAAGATAGGTCATAAATGGGGCAAAACTCAATTGCCTCAGCAACAGAAATTTTGGGCTCTGTTATGGCCCTAGATCAAGGCTTATCTGTAATTTAATGTTCATAAACTATCCACATATCTCTCTATACTTTGTGTCAGGGCCCTACTTAAATCAAGAGCCCTACTTAAATCATGAGCCTCGAGCCAAACTTCAAAAGAAATCCAGTTATTAGGAGCTTCATGTTGGCACGTTCCAAGTGAAGCCAATTCACTCCCCGGTTCTGGCCCTGTTCCCCCTCCCCCCAAGGTGTGTCGTCAGTCACATTCCCCAATGAAGCAACTTCACAGGTTGTACAAGTCCCTCCCTCCGGCCACTGTGGGACTCCGTGGAGATGGCCTTGACATAGAGATGGGTGGAATGTGCTTTTGTTTTGACTGAAATGCAATTCCCTCAAAGCTGTGAGGCTCGGTTCCTTATCCCCCTGCCTATGGCAACTTGAGAGCAGGTCAGGAATGCTTTGCGAGTTGACACTTTGGTTTTTGGTTTTTTAAAATTCTCTTTCTGAGAATCGCAGCCAATCCATCCAACTACAACTTTTTTTTATCCTTTTCCTTTTGACCCATTCACTCTTTGAGGTTTTTGGTTTTGCAATTTGTTTTTCATTCTCTTTGTGATCAAGCCATCTCAGTATATTGCTTTATTGATAGTCCTTTATTTTTGCATATAAACCATTTTCACTGTGAATTCATTCATTCTTGACCCTATTTCTTCTCATTTGACCATATACAGTATAGTTAAGTAGCCCTTTGCACTTTATTCAATTCAGTGCTTATTGATCTTCATTGTTGATTCTAATGTTTCTATGCCTGTTGTCATTATTTTGATTTTCATTACACTTAATCTTAAACCGATATTTTAACAGTATTCCTTAAATTTCCTTACAGAAGCATGACAATAAAATGGAGTTGCTAACTGGTTGAATATAATAATGGAAAGACAACTAAATAAAGCCCAAACTATATGGAATGTGGATAAATATGAAACTGACATGGGGAGGTTGTAAAGCAGAGGTTTGCCATTTACTTTTATACATGATGATTAAACTGAGTGGCTGGAAACGACAACAGAGGACAACTAAGCATGGGTTAAAATATATGAAACATGGATATACATAGAACTTTTAAGATGATGAAATAAAGTGAGATGTTTACTGTTTGTTATTCTATACAATAGATTAAGGGAATTGAAATGAATATTGAACAGTGAGGTTTGCCATTTATAGACAACTAAAGGTAATCTAATCCAAGACATGGAAAATTGGAGAGGGAACATGAAATACACTTATAACGGGAAACTATTGAGACTTAAAGGCAGAATTACAAATTGGGGGCGTGTAAGGATGTATAATTATACAAAGATAATGATGAGAATAGCCAGGAATTGTAACCAGGTCTATGCATTTTACATGGGTAATTTC
This sequence comes from Thamnophis sirtalis, assembly GCF_051295495.1. Classification (NCBI taxonomy): domain Eukaryota; kingdom Metazoa; phylum Chordata; class Lepidosauria; order Squamata; family Natricidae; genus Thamnophis; species Thamnophis sirtalis. Next base: position 39,871,659 of record NW_028261381.1, on the reverse strand, counting down.
CCTGAGCTGACATTAATTCTGTTGTCCACATTGTTTATTTCTTTAGACATTTTGTTTGGCTGCCCATCTATCTGAGAAACTGTATGGTGAACATAAAAACTGAGACATTCATTAAAAGAAAAAAAATCAAGTAAAAGTACTTTGAGAGTCAATAAAAAATATGAAGCCATTAGATATATCTATTCCAGATCATCATTCCTATCTCTCGTGCCTAGGGGAAAATCTAGGTCTTTATGGCTTTGCTACAGGCCAGTAATTTTGCTGGTGGCTAAGAAAAATAACTGCTGCTAAATTTGTGTACAGCATTTGACACTCTTGATTATAAAAGTCATGTATTGTCTGAGTTAATTAGCTATGTGTAATAAGGTTTCTCATTGTTTTTAATCTATGTTTCTTATTACTCATTTTCAATGAAGTAGAAGAGTCTCTACGTACTCTAATCTCTTTCGGTTATTTGATGGATCGTTTATATTTATTTATTTAATTTTTATGTCACTCATCTCTCCTACATGTTGACTCTGGCAGGTTATGTTGTTGCTCAGAGTCTAGTATTAAATCTACTCTTGTTTACTTGCACACATTGTTGGGTTTTAAAAATTTGTTTCATTTTCAGATCTATGTTGATATTCAAGTTTATTTTGCCTTTGCCTTGAATGACCCAGCAGAGTGTTCACTTTTTTAAATAGCAAACTTGCAATTCCCTTTTATTGAGTTCAAAGACTGAGGAGTTGAAAGACTGAGCTTTTTCTTCCCTTTCTCTCTTTTACCTTCCTTTATTTCTTTGCTCTTAAGCACTGTTAATTGCAAGTATTTTGTGTGGTATGTAATTTTGCAGTTTTTACTTATGAGAAACTTACTTTAGAACTTTTGATGAGTAAAGTTACAATAACGTGGATTTCTTTTGTCTTTTGCATATTTAAGAGTATCTGTTCATCTCTTAATTTGGAAATATCAAAGCAGTTAGACCTCACTTTGATGATGTCCCTCGTAGATGGCTGCAATAGTTGAGCATGCCTTCCTAATTTTCCGCTTTCTCCTGCTCTATATCCAATGTTGCAATTAATGTGGTTCTAGATCTCTCCTAGCTTATCCCTATCTCTTTTTTTGTCCTTCCCTACATTGGTGGAAGTTTTCGGTAATTAATCAGTTTAAATTACTGGTAAATAACTAGACTTCTGGGTCATACATATGGGAAAATCCAGTTATTGGAATAACTTAAATACAGTTCATGTTCCTGTATACTTAGCTTGATAATGCAACTATAATCTTAGATTTTCTGGAATCAAATGTCCATATGTCTAGAACACTGTTGTCAAACTTGATTTCCTTGAGGGCTGCACCAGGGTTGTTTGACCTGAGGGACCAGGGGTGTGGGTATGGCTGGGGTGGGCATGGTCAGCTTAACAACATTAATCAAGACTCCGTTTTTGGCCGTGACGGCCTCCTGCAGCCCTCTGCCAGCGAGCACCCTGCACGCCGGATTTGCAGTTTTTTGGCCTGCACGTGTTCAGTTGACACCCCTGGTCTAGAGGCTCTAATAAAGCTTTTTGCAGAAATATTTTTGGCCCATGTTATTTACCACGTGTATTAAAATTATGTTAGGAAATGTTTCTATTGGTTATTGTACTGTACTAAGATTATCATGCTGGTTTATTGTAGTATTGAATATATATATTCATAGATTTTCATGGGTGTAGGTATGCTGGTCTTGTTGTATTTGGGTCTTTTCTCGTGTAAGATTGAGATTGTCTTGGCAACGTTTTGGCGAGGTATCGCTCGCCATCTTCAGGCTGATGTTTTCGGCTTAAAGCATGGTCGAAACTGCCGTCTTTCTATATATTTTGGTGGGAGTGTGCTGGCTTTGTTTCAGTAAGTGGATTGATTGGTTGTGTGGTTGTATCATGATTGGTAGATTGGTGCTGGCTGTGTGTCCGTTGTTGTTTTATGTTGTAACGGCTTGGGTGGTGGTTGAGGTTTGTTTGTTGACTAGGGCTGGTTTCCAGATGTCTGGTAGGAGGGAGGTATTGTCACGTTTATTCATGTTGTGGGGGTGTTCCTGTATTTCGATAGCTTCCATAATTATTCTCTTGTTGAAGTGTTCTGTTTTGGATTAATTTGGTTCCTTTAAAATTAATTTCATGTCCTGTAGCTTTAAGGTGCTGGAAAAGGGAGTAAGTTTTTTCTTTTTTTTCTTACTGTCTTCTTGTGTTCTGCGACACATGCCTTTATTCTCCTTTTTGTTTGTCCTATGTATGTTGCAGGGCAGATTTTGCATGGTATTTCATAGACTCCTTTGTTTTCTAGCTGAATTTTTTTCTTTGGGGTTTCTTAAGATGTTGGCTATTTTTTGGTCAGTGTTGAAGGCTGTCTTGATATTGTGTTTGTGGAGAATTTTGCTGATTTTATCTGTTGTGCCTTTGATGTAAGGGAGAAGGGTGATGCAGTTGTCCTGTTCTGTGTCTTGGTTTTTTGGGGGAGTCTCCCTTTGAATCAGGTTGGTAATTATTTTTCTTTGGAACCGTTGGAGATTAATACGTTTGTGAGAGTGTGTAATTCAGTTTTCAGGTGGTCTTTGTTGGCTAGGCATTTGGTTCTGGAGATGAGGGTCTTGGCTACAGAGTTGATTTGTGCAGGGTGGTGATGTGCATTTAAGTAGCGGTTGGTGTTTTTTTTTTTTTCCGGTAGATGGTGTGTCCTAGGGAGCCATTGGGTTTTTTGTAGGTTAGAACATCCAGAAAGGGAAGTTGGTTGTTTGCTTCTATTTACATAGTGAATTGTATTTTGGGGTTTAGGCTGTTGAGATGTGTGACGAAGTCGTCCAGTTTTTCTTTCCCATGTGGCCAAATCACAAAAGTGTCATCAACATATCTAAGCCAGAGTTTGTGTTTGTGTTTAGATTTATATAAGGTGTTAATTTCAAAATGTTCCATATATAAGTTTGCGATGACGGGTGAGAGGGGTGATCCCATGGGTGCTTCTTCTATCTGTTTGTATCTTTGTCCATTATGGATGAAGTATATGTTGGTTAGGCAGTGGTTGGTCAGGTCCGGGATGTGTTTAGGGGGGGTTGTGTTTGTTCTGGAAAGCTGTCAAGGCTTCTTTTATAGGCACTTGGGTGAAGAGGGATATTACATTTTTTAACTTTTTAACTTTGAACGGTTGGTAAATGAACTATTGTAAGTCGAGGACTACCTGTAGTAATTAGTAAAAATTAAAAGTACAAAGTAACATTGAGACTGCAACTATGCCAGTCAACAATACTTGCTGTTTCTAAGCAACATTCTGATCATAAAAACCAAAAATCAAAGGTTTTTTTTCTGTTTTTATGAACACAAAATCTAGAAGTGGTCTCCAAGTGGAAAACCATTCTTTTGGTTCGGGAAGGAGCATCGATGCCTCCGAAAGCCTGTGATGCTCCCAATCTGAACAGTGAAGCTTCTCTTAAGGGTTGGCAGTTCAGTGATTCGAATCCCTACCACCGTGTAATGGAGTGAGCTCCTGTTACTTGTCCCAGCTTCTGCCAACCTACAGTTTGAAAGCATGTAAAAATGCAAGTAGAAAAATAGGAACCACCTTTGGTGGGAATGTAACAGCGTTCTGTGCGCCTTCAGCATTTAGTCATGCCGGCCACATGACCTCAGAGACTTCTTCGGACAGCGCTGGCTCTTTGGCTTTGAAACTGAGATGAGTACCGCCCCCTAGATTCGGGAACGACTAGCACATATGTGCAAGGGGAACCTTAACATTAACCTTATGGAAGTCTGAGATTGCCCATCTGTAGTTATTCCTTCCAATCTATATATTTCTATATTCTTAGCTTCTGTAAATGAAGATGCCAAGGAGCATAAAGGCGGCTTGAGCTTGAAAAACGTCAGTTTAAATGTGGTGATACACCTGCTATTTTCAGGAGCACAGATTGTGGAAGCAATCATGCTGCCGGCAGCTTTCCGAATCCGCAAGTGTGAACAACACTATAGAATTTGTTACTGCTGTTGAAGCAGTGGTAGAACAGAGAAATTGCTGATATAGAGCTTTATGGGGGAAAGATTATATTTAAAACTAATAGCTTCGAGGCTACAGCAGTCTGCTGCCTTGAAAAATGCTGGAATTGAGAGTTTCTCACTTTTCTCTCACACTGCCAAGCTTTTCATTTTTAAAAGCTTGTAGTTGGCTGCTCATACATAACTATAATCTTCACATCAGACATTAGCCCATATGCATGGCATAGTCTCTAAATGGAGATTTCTTTCTCTCTCCCTTTGTCTCTCTGTCTTTAGAATGAGAAATGTGTTCCTTGAAAATGGATCTGCCTTCTCATGTCTCACCAGCAAGCATTATAGAAACAATTGCTTTCGAACTAGCGTGCAGTCCGGTAGATAAGAAAGTCGCTCTGCACTTAGATGAAGAAGATGAGCTAAAACACCTTCGTGAATGTTTCCACATTCCCAAAGTGATGGATCTGCCTCCAAGTAAGAAGTGCAATTATACTAAGGTGGCTTTGTGGGGTTTTTGCATGCTACCTTGTAAATCCATGGGAATCATCGCTGCTTCACAGAGCAAAGGAGCTCTGGCATCCACCTCTCTGAACCCAGCGTGTTCCTTGCTTTGCTAAATCAAGACCTCAAGTTGAATACTTTATGTTCTCACGTCTGTCTTGAACAAAACGAATGAATACACTGCAGCCCTTGTATAGTGCTTATGCTGTCACTCAGCCTCCCTGAACAATATAGTACCTGATTGAAAATTGTAGGCAAGAGCATATCTTAATAGGTTTTTGCTGCTTGGATTTAGTACTTATTGTACATTAAAAAAAAAAAAACCCTCAAGCCTACAGGCTTTGCTTTCTTGTTGTTGTTAATTGTTAGAATCCATCAAGATCTTCCATATAAATGTCTGGAATGAGAGCAATCTAAAAGGAATAATTATGCTAGGATAGTTGACCTTAATGGTTAATTAAATACAGATTGATCAATTAAGACAATGTTCTTGATTAATTTTATAAAATCCCCTTGGTACTTAGAAGTATATATTCGAAGTACACTTATATTGTACAGCTCCTTTCGTTGTACAACTGAAAATGTTTCATCTAATATGATGTTTATTGTAACTGTTTCACATCTAAAATTTAGGAGTAATTGCAAAGAGAAAGAGAGAATATATTAATAGTAAAATACTTGATTACAATCAATACAATCAATAAGAATAAAAAAAATTAAATCTGGTGACAGGCCTGTTGTTACACTTAGGAATTAAATATTTGTAATAGCTTCCATTCCATTCATTTGAAAAATATCTGGTAAGGGGTATTCAGGGAAGAAGATTCTCAAATAGTTTCACTAATTCAATGTTTCTCAACCTTGGCAAAATTAAGATATGTGAACTTCAACTTTCAGAGTCCCCCAGCCAGCAGCCTTTGGAGTTTAAGTCCACACGTCTTAACGTTGCCAAGGTTAAAAAAACACTGCTCTAAACCAATCTGAAGCCGAGAAAATGAACCACCTCTCATCAATATTCAGTATTTAAAGAAATGTCATTCATTATTTGAGAATGTAGGATACATCTGAATAGAGGCATGAAGATTACCATTAAATGGCTTTATATTACTTATTATATTTTAAACATAGTAATGTGTTTTTCATGTATTATTTCATTCCATCATTTTGTGATTAATGTTTTTTTAAGAAAAGAAAAATGTCTGCAAAATTTACATTTGCTACCATTCACATCTTTTTTTATAATATGCAAGTATTGTGAAGAACACTTCCTAGGTTATACTTTAACAATATATACTAATTTGCTATGCACATTATGTGGGCAGCCTATATGTAGACACACAGACATGTAGATAGTTAACTTTCTCACTTTTTGGGTAGATCTTTCCCAAATAGATAATATTTTATGGTGGTGGCAGTTTTAGATTGGTTATCTTTTTTTCAACCTACAGTATGTCTCTATGCAGGCTGTTATACTCCCCTAGTTTTGAGCAAGGGACATGCTTTTCCCCCAAGCTTTGTTTATGTTGCAGGGATCAAATGAGATAACTCCAATGCAGGGGTGAAATCAATTTACCTTCGCTACCAATTCGCAAATGTGAGCACATGCGCCACCTCCGCGCATGTGCAGGACCATCTGCATATGCTCACAGTGTCAAAAACGACGTGATGACGTCCAGATGGGTGTGCAAAGCCTCCCGCTGCCACCACTACCGGTTCCCCCCAACCAGATAGAACCAGCTGAACTGCAGCACTGCTCCAATGCCCCTTTGCAGTATAATTCCTAGTTCTGAATGATTTTCTTACTTGGATAGAAGCCATTGTGGCACAGTGGTTAGAATGCAATATTGCAGGTAAACTAATTACTCACATCAGGAGTTCAATTCTGAACAGCTCAGGGTTGACTCAGCCTTCCAAGGTTGATAAAATGAAGATCCAGATTGTTGGGGGCAAGAAGCTGACTCTAAACTGCTTAGAGAGGGGTATAAAGCACTGTGAAGTGGCATATAAATCTAAGTGCTATTGATATCTCTGAAGCTATGTAAGTGCTGGTAAATGTTATGGAGCAGAAAGATCTCATGTGACCTGAAACACATTTGTGAATGAGAGACACAGTCCGTTCACATACCTCCATCTCTATCTCTATACCTATATCTACTGTATCTGTATCTATATTTCTATATGTCTGTATATATCTTTTGAGAAGGAATCAGGCTTTCCGTCTTTTGAGGTAGACTTTAACAAGTCTTGCAGAGGAAAATAGGAGAGTCTACTGAAATGTGATGAATTTTACAATGGCGCTTTAAAATATGTGTTCTTCAGGGCAACAGCTCAGATTAGCCAATGAATTGGTCCCTTCCTTGTTTTTATTCAGCTGTATAGTTTTTCCAATTATAAAATTTTCAGATTAACATTTTCTTAGTTTAACTGGAAGTAAAGATATTCGTTTTGGCTGTGAAAAAAACTTTGACTAATTCTGATTAATGATTTTAGCAATTTAGTCAAGAATGGATAAGTGTTGCAGATGTAAAATGTAAAGTCACATAGTATTTCTCTGCTATCCTAATTCAAGGTTCACATTTGGTTTTGTTCTCGCTCTCTCTTTTCCTACCTACCTACCTACCTACCCACCCACCCACCCACCCACCCACCCACCCACCTACCCACTTACCCATCTATCTACCTAGAAAGCTGTTAAATACACATCTATGAAGCATTCCTTATAATCACTTTACCATGGCAGTTTCAAAATTAAGCAAGCACCTTTGCTAAGTCAGGAGAGGCATTCTTTGTCGTCGCCGTCCCCCCTTGTCCTTGTCAACAACTACCCTAGTATACTTTACAAAGAGATAATTACTTATTAACAGAATACAGATCGTGATAGTAAATATTGAAGAAGAGAATGGCAAGAGCAAACATAGTTGCTTCTGAGTTGCATGTACAGCTCTTCTCTGTGCTAAGCATACAAATAGTACTGTTATGGTGAAAGTTTCAGAGAAAAGGCAATTTTTCCCCAAAATTCAGCATTGCTTTGTAGATGTATTATTTGCACAAGCAAAGGAAAATTGCAGAAATTGCTCATATTTGTCAGTCTGTCAGTGACCAAGCACTGGGACATTCCTCAGGAGCAGATCTCCCTCAGACAGGGGGCCATCCCTCACCCGGACCCTCAGTGGCTTCAATTCACCGTGTGGCACTTGAGGGGGAGCTCCTGAGGCAGGACAACTTCTCTGACAAGGTCATCCACACCATCCAGGAATCCAGGAGACCTTCTACTGTGCGGATCTAAGACGCAACATGAACCAGCTTCTCCTCCTGGTGTCACTCCCATCACATCATTGCTACAGCTGCGACAATTCCGCAAATCCTGGACTTCCTCCAGGAGGGCTTTGATAAGGGTCTTGCCCTCAACACCCTTCGGAAACAGACGGCGGCCCTGGCCACCATCTTGTCAAGAGACGATTCTCAACCGCTCAGCAGACATCCAAGGGTTCACAGTTTCCTGAAAGGGGCTACCAACCTATGCCCTCCGACGGTACACCGTTACCCAACTTGGGACTTGTCAATTGTCTTGCAGACTCTAACATTGCTGGCATTTGAACCAATTCGCTTGGTTAGTCTACGGCATTTGTCATTCAAAACTGCCTTTCTCATAGCCATCATCTCAGCGCGCAGAATTTTGAAACTGGCTGCACTCGCCGTTTGAGAGGACCTTTGTATTATACATTTGGTCATTCTGCGATTGGATCCAGCATTTCTACCAAAAATTAACAACTTATTCCACAGAACGCAGGAGATGATCCTCTCCGACTTCTGCCGGCATCCCAGTCATCCCAGAGAGCGTGTCTGGCACAAACTGGATGTGCGCCGCACTGTGCGGGTTTACAAAAATAGGACAGTCTCCTTTCACAAGTCGGAATCGTTCTTCATTTCATTCCATCCCACTTCAATGGGCAGGAAAGTATCATCTTCCATCATAGGTCGTTGGCTATGTGCATGCATCAAACTGGTTTATGAGCAACAATTCAGGCCTGTTCCTCCTCGTATAACAGCACACTCCACAAGGAGCGCTGCAACGACTGCCTGTTCCTCGCCGTCACCTGGACGTTCATTTGAAATTACAGACTGGACTCCTTTGCCTCTGCTTAGGCTTCATTTGGAAGGAGGGTCTTACAGTAGGTCTTTGCGGCTCCTGCTAACCTGGACATTCCGTCTTCCCACCCTGGGACTACATAGCTTGGGTATGTCCCATGCTTGGACACTCCAAGAAGCGCCTAGGAGAATGACCGTTGGCTTACCTGAATGGTTGTTCTCTAGGCGTTGCAGGAGTGTCCAACCCCGCCCTAGGGTTTTGTGAGGGTGCGTGACTTAGCACCTCTATTGCACAGGCTTTTTCCATACAGCAGCCTTTTTTGGATATGATACCTTCGTTTTTTAAAACTGAGCCTCTGTGGGGAGCCGGAGGCGTGGCTACACAATATTTAAACTCAGTCCTTGGGCAGCAAGCTGAAGTTAACCCATGCTTGGACACTCCTGCAGCACCTAGAGAACGACCATTCAGGTAAGCCAACGGTCCTTTTATTAAAAAATGTAGTTCTTCTGTGGTTCTGGGATTGCTTATATTGGGAGTCTCAAAACTATAGTTACAGGTGCCAAAAGCCTGGCTCATTAGCTTGAGGGCTACAGTATTGAAGTAATTTGCAATTTGTTAATACAAAAGAGTCTAGTGAGTAAAAAATTAAGAGTGTCATAGAATGCCATTGTACATAATTGCAAATAATTCTACCTAACACACCTGCATTATTTTCTTATGGTCTACTTAAGGGGTTCCTAACCCCTGGTCCGTAGACTGGCACTGGTTCACAGCATGCCAGCAACTAGGCCTTGCAAACAAGCGAAGCCTATCCACAAAATGCAAAGCCACACTCCCTCCAGTCCATGGAAAATCCTTTCTCCACAGATACGGTCCTGGTGACCAAAAGGTTTGGGACCACTGTCTACTGAAAGAGCTGAGGAGGCGCAGTGGTTAGAGTGCAGTAATTCAGGCCACTTCAGCTGACTGCTATCTGCGGTTCAGCGGTTCAAATCTCACCGGCTCAAGGTTGACTCAGCCTTCCATCCTTCCGAGGTGGGTGAAATGAGGACCCAGACTATGGGGGTAATATGCTGACTCTGTAAACCGCTTAGAGAGGGCTGAAAGCCCTATGAAGCGGTATATAAGTCTAGCTGCTATTGCTATTGCTACTGTGCCAAAAGATGATTTCCTCTAGTTGATTGATATGGATGACTTCTTCCAGACATGCCTGCTACTTTTGTTTGCTCTTTTTTTCTTTTTCTATGATATGTCCTTTTGCTCTCTTCTCTAAAGTGGAATTGATTGTTACGATGAGTAGTACCATAGCTGACAATAATAGCTAAGCACCAGTAAATCGAGAGGGTTGTAAGCTAGACTGAATTTTTTTAAAAAATCTCCAAAGAAGGCAATACCAAGCCATTTCTACATTATTCTTATATCTTTAAAGTGATTAAAATTAGGCCATCATTTAAAAGAAACCAATAGAATGGCAAGACAGTAGCCGTTAGTCTAAAAGAAATTACACAATTTGACTGACTGGAAATCTCATACAATATGGTTTTGTGTTGGTTTACTTTTTGGCATTTAACTTAATCCCAATCTAAGGGTCTCAGTTATTTCTTATTCTCATTAAGCTCAGATTAATAGAGGAAAGGAGAATATATTAATGAAAGATAATAGATGCATTATTCAGAAACCTAATTAATAAGGCTTAGCAACTTAAAGAATTAGTAAATATATTTAAGATAGGAAAGAAATGCTGAAGACTTCAGCCACGATATGAAGAGAGGTGAACTTGGTAGATTTGCTATAGTATAAACCAGTTACCTAATCTATTAAAATTTGCAAAATAATTTATCTTATGATTCTCTTCCAAGATTCCATGCCATGAAAAATACTTTGGAATTTAGATTGAATCAACATACATATTGTTATTCATTCTATAAAGGGTCAGGTGCAGAGGTGTTCAGCAGGTTCTGACCAGCTCTGGAGAACCAGTAGCAGAAATTTTGAGTAGTTTGGTGAAAGAAATACTACCTCTGACTGGCCCCGCCCCATCTATTCTCTGCTTCCCGAGTCCTAGCTGATCGGGAGTGAATGGAGATTTTGCAGTAACCTTCCCCTTGAGTGGGGTGGGAATGGAGATTTTACAGTATCCTTCTCCTGCCAGGCCCACCAAGCCATGCCATGCCCACAGAACTGGTAGTAAAAAAAATTAAATACTAGCACTGATTTTGTGTTTTCCATATATACAATGTCTGTCTGTATATATGAGCATTCAATCCATTGTATATAGTCAGTCAGTCAGTCAATCAGTCAGTCTGTCTGTCTGTCTGTCTGTCTATCTATCTATCTATCTATCTATCTATCTATCTATCTATCTATCTATCTATCTATCTATCTATATTTATATCTATATCTATATCTATATCTATATCTATATCTATATCTATATCTATATCTATATCTATATCTATCTATCTATCTATCTATCTATCTATCTATCTATCTATCTATCTATCTATCTAATGTTGATTTCTTTCTCAAGGCCCCTCCCATCCCAAAATTTATTTGTAGCAGAAGGGATTAAGGCAGAGAGCAAATTATATATTTTTTTAACTTCGTCTTTTGACAAGTAGTAGCCAAGTTAAATCTTGGGAGAAATATTTTTTTTCTTTTATCTGAAAGTAAAGATACAATCCTCCCATAGATTAGGTGCCTAGGGAGATGGCTTTATTTTGTCTAATGGCTGATTAAGGCTGACCTAGACAAGTAGGAGGCAAAAGGAATGAAGCGTATTTTTTAAACTGGGTAGGGGAAGAGATTGAGACCTCTGGTTTCAATTGGTGCTTCCAAAGCTTGCAATTACTAATGTATACATCCGTTGGCTTGTATTTGTGGCCCTTGTTATTCATAAGAGTTCAACTGCAAGATAAAACTGGATAACAACCTAAATCTCAAATTAACAAAAACTGTGAAATTAAGTTCCAGAGACAATAGTCTTCTTCTAATTCCCACATCCTCTCTGTACCTCCAGTAACAATTATCTACACAGGGTACCTTACTACTCTTCTTTATTCGGTCATGAGAGATATAACTGGATCAATCATGAGACACCATTAAGATTCTTATGGCAATTGGACTTTCCTTTTGAGCAATTTGCTCCATCCGTAGTGGAATTATCTCTTTTCCATATGTGGCTCACGTTGGCTTCTTTGCTCTATATACTTTTTCATCATTTCCGCAAATTCAATGGATTGAATGTTCTAATAGTTATTAGTGCTGTCTAAAAATGACCCACAGACTTTGGGTCTGGTTAGCAGTGTCTTAAACAAACTACCAAGAATGTCAAATTGATGACATACAGTATGTATCATGACATCATTCTGCATCCTCATTATGCAGTAATGAGTCCTAACCTTTATAATGTATGAATTCCATAATTTAATCATGTGCAATTATTAAATCTGTGGTCTGTTCTTCAAGATAAAAAAATGAAAAAGCCAGTGGTATTATGAAAGTGAGAGTCTAATAGCCTTATTGAAACATTTGCTACCTATACCTAGGATTCCAAGGCTGTTGGATAGATGCATTTACACAAGCTCTACTCTCACTGCACGAACTGTAAGAGGTTTTTGGAAGATGCAAAATGGAAATTGAAGGGAATTTGTTCAACAGCCCTATTCATGATCAGGAACAGGCATTGACCACTGTTGTTGAAGTCGTATTTTCTGCAATTGAGTTTGGAATGGTTTACTTTGAGTTTGTATCAATTGTTTGTGAATTAATTAAAATTAAAATAATTTGTGGTTATGAATGTGATATTACCCTGAATAAGGTCAGAGTATGTTTTTTCTGTCATTCCAGAGTTGTGAACACAAACTAATGTTTTAAGTTATAAGAATCCATCACTATATTGGGTGGGGGAGACTTCACAAGAGCAAGAGCAGTTTGATAGTAAAACCAGGTATTCGAACAGGTGGTGGTTGTTCCTGCTTCAGTGGGTCAGTAGTTAAACATCTATTGAAGATGCTTTATGTAGAATTATCCCAATGGCCAGGGCAATGAACTCTGATTCCTACACAATGATTTCATGCTAGTAAGAATTGAGTTTAAGCTCAGTCTTGGTTACGGTTGATGTTGATAGCAGTAGCTGTACGCATGTTCACCCAAATTCTTCTACACCCAAACACCTTGAATTGCATCTGGAAGCTGACTGTTATCAATGTAGTTCAATGATTAATGATGTTATATGGGTGAAATGAAAGCACCCTAGATATTTGACAAGTTATGTCCTGGACAGATTATAGTTTCCAGGTGATTTTCAATGCAGTCACGCATAGTGTGCATTTTGGAGCTGTCCAAATGGAAGATCATAGGACGTGTTTACTGTGTTACTATGAGAAGAGCATTCCAGTCCAGATAGGGATGCAATTAACTTGCAATAAGTCGGTTTATATGAAGAGATACGGTTCCAAGTTGCTCTGTCAATTTTTTACTGAAAAATAAGAAAGGAAAAAAAAGTCTTGGTATTTTATATTGTATATGTTTTAATACTCAAATGGTATTTTATGCCATGAGATTGAGCAAATAAAAAAATCAGCCTTAACTCACTACCTACTCTAATGCTTGACTGAGATTTACAGAGTCTTGATGAAATTTATTGTTCTGAATCTCAAATAAAATATTGGCTACTTATAATCTCTATGGACTTCATTATTATCCTCTAAAATAACAAAGGACTGTGGACATAACCAATTTAGAAGTGATAATATTTACCTCTCTATGATTTTTTATTTTTATAAGGATGCTGATTTAAAAAAGCAACAACATAAAAAGTTGGTATTATAGATTATATTGAAATGTTTGTGTGTTCTAAATTTTCTAAAAGCCTTTAAAGCTTTAATTAAGAACTTAGAAGTCCCTTATATGTGGCAGATGCATTAGCGGTTGAGTTAAAAGCAGTATCACAAAAACCTACTTCGAAATGCATTGCAATTATTTAATCTGTTTTCCCACAGCTCTAAAATGAAATTGCTTTAGTATTCTGTTGTATTTATATAATAAGGTTTTTATGTAAATTTTAATAGACTTTTTTTCAAGCTGTCTACTTCTACACATTCGGGTACAAGCTATCAGTAGCAGATACATGCAAAAACATGAGCTTCCAATAAATGGAGCATTGTCCCTCATGACCCTGATACAGAAAATAGTAGAGTAAGGAATGAAATGAGATGAAACAGGCTAATCGCCTCTTCTCATGTTTAATTAAGGGACATGACGTTATGGCTTCAGGGGTTCCTTCCCATAGCAGAATGGACGCAGCTAGCAATTGCATTTCTCCTTCCTCACAGTTTCTCAAATAATTTATTCCTGAGAAACTTTCTGGAATAGATTTGAAAAGTGCATACAAAGAGAATGAGGGGGTAAAAACTTGTGTGAATGGAAACCTACTTATCTAACATGGGATTCCAGTCTATATTTTATGCCTCCACAGTTTTCCCCCTCCTATTGAGTGAAAATTCTTTAAAGCCTATCATCCTACTGATGTAATATCATGGCAAAAAGAAGAAAGTACACACACACACACACACACACATTTCATTTTAATATATTTTTTGTGAGCAGATTTCTAATATCTTCTAGAAGTCATCAAAAGTTGTACAAACTGTATTACATTTATGGAAGCCTGAATCTTATCTATTTATATCCTTCTTTTATTGTTTTTATGCACAAAACAACAATATCTAATACTCTTTGACTGGCTCAAAGTTACCCAGCAGCCTTTCATGGCTAAAGTGAGACTAGAATATATGGTCTCTTCCCAGTTTCTAGCCTGATGCCTTAACCACTAGGCAAAACTGGGTTTCAATTTTTTTAATCTCCTTATTAGATTATATTTCTATTTATCATAACCAAAATCCATGGCTACTCATAGCTTATTTCAGGAGTAAAGACCAGGGCTGACATTGTATTGTAGGTAGGATAGCTGACTAAGTTATCCATGTTTTGGGGAGCTTATTTATAGGAAGACACCAGAGGTGGTCTTCAGCAGGTTCTGACAAGTTCTGGAGAATCGATAGCAGAAATTTTGAGTAGTTCAGAGAACCAGTAAATACCACCTCTGACTTGCCCTGGCCCCATCTATTCTCTGCCTCCCGAGTTCCCACTGATCGGGAAAAAAATGGAGATTTTACAGTATCCTTCCCGGCCATGCCCACCCAGCCACGGCCACCAAGCAACACCAAGTCTACCAAGCCACACCCACAGAACCGGTAGTAAAAATTTTTGAATCCCATTAGTATGCTAGTGCATACTTCCACAGTATATCTTATATTTATATGTTTGGTGGTTTTTAATAGTTGTTTTAGGCTTTTTAAAAACTGCTTTAATGCCCCCTACCCAATTCCACATTCGTAAGATGAGTGGCTAAATAAATTTGATAACTAAATAACATAAATGAAATATTTTTATGGATATTTGAGTCACATTCCACTTTATCTAATCCACTTCTCCTAAAAATCACTTAGAGAAACATTTTCATAGCTGAAATGCTATGCGGGTGTTTCTTTACCGTATACGTTCATGTAGCCTAAGAAATATCAAAACTTTGATCATATAAGGATTATTTTCTTCTACAGATAAAGACCAGGGCAGAAATAATTTCTCTGATCAGTAATATCCTCTATTCATTGCAGAAGTCCCTCTAAAATGTATCAACCCTTGAGCAAGTTAGCCACATTAATATAGGTGTTTAACACTCTCAGAAGAACAGTAGCATCTGGTGTATTTTAATGATGCTTAAGTAACGCCTATACATTAATTTAAATGTGGATTCCTCGAACTGAACTTGCATACTGCTTGTGACACAGAGTAGCCCATTAAGAATTTGAAGTACACATAAAGAAATCTAATTCCTAAACTGATTTTGAAGCTAATTTTCCAAATTAGACATTTAATAATCAGCCATAGATAACTAGAGAGCCAGTTTTGTTTAGTGGTTGAAGCAATTGGCTAAAAAGCAGGAGACCATGACTTCTAGTCCAGCCTTTGCCAGGAAAACCACCTGGGCCAATTGCTCTCAGCCCAGTTCAACTCACAGGCAGTGGTGGGATTCAGCCAGTTTGCACCACTTCGGGAGAACAGGTTGTTAACTTTCTGAGAAATTTGGTGAACTGGTTGTTGGAAGAAATCATTAGGGCAGACAACTGGTTGTTAAATTATTTGAGTCCCAAAACTGCTCACAGGGTTGTTGTGGGCAAAATAGAAAGGTGTGTAAGATAAATTTGCTGCCTTGAGTTATTTGTAAAAATAATAAAAGCAGGAAATAAATAAATAAAATAAAATAAATAATACAATGTCAGACATGGGCAGTTCATGGGCATGTCATATTCCTAATTGCTTTATAGGATTTGTCACTAACTATGAATGGGATATGAGACAGTTTGTAGCAAAACTATAAATCCTGTTGCCTATATTACAGCACTTTTAATGTCATACTTATATCTCAGATCCTAAAAAGTCTTCTATGTTTCTATTGTCCATCATACTTATATTTTATAGATATTTAAAATTCTTGCTGGCGTGAAAGGGGAATCAGGGAGAAAAGAGGGAAGCTAAAATTATTTTCCAAGACTATGTAGTTATTATAAAAAATGAAATAACATGCCATTTATCCAAAACTCTTTGACATTTCCTTATGGACCTCTAAGATATTTGTTTTCTTTATTATATAGCGTGTTTTGTAAAGCTGTATATTCAAATTTAGGGACCTCTCTGTTATTCACGTTTTGAAAATTATTTGAAAGGAAAAGAGATACTGTTTTCATCATTTAGTTCATTATGGCAATGAAACTGTTCTTCAAGGCTGAAAAAACAGAGACACACTTAAATGAATATTGGACGGAGTTGTTCTCCAATCTCCAAAGCATGTCTTATAAATAATTTTTGAAGCATGGACAATCCTTTATGTCTAGTATGTTGTTGATGCAGATGAAACTTCTTGCATAATGATTAGTAACAGAAGAAATCTGTTTCACAAATGGAACTCCTTCATGGAATCATAGAATTGGAAAGGACCTCAGAACTTATTCAGTTCAAAATTGTACCCAATTTGGAAAAGGGAACATAACACTTTATGAGGCAATCTGCAGGATTTCTAATATAGATCTTGAATCTAATTCCCCATCAGAATAGCCCACTGATTCTGGTCCTATCTTGTTGGGCCACAGAATTGAAATAGCTTTAGAAATCTGAAGACTGCTATCATTGCTCCTCAATCTTCTTGTCTGTCCAGCTAAGCATGTAGCAATAGCATTTAGACTTATATACCACTTCACGGTGCTTTACAGCCCTCTCTAAGTGGTTTACAGAGTCAGCCTATTTCGGCAAACGGTCTGGGTTTTCATTTACTCCACCTTGGAAGGATGGAAGGGTGAGTCAACATTGAGCCTGGTGAGATTCGAACTGCCAAATTGAAGGCAGCTGGTAGTCCACAGAAGTATCCTGCAGTACTGCATTCTAACCACTGTGCCACCATGGTTCATGCCATTCCTTCAACTTTTCTTTATTAGGCTTGGTTTTTAGTTTCTCGTGTTCTTGGTAGCCTATGATCCTTGGTAGCCCTCTGCTAGTAGGTATTAGCCTTTTTGATCAAGTGCTACTCTTCTTCAAAAAACTTGGAACTATTGCTCTAGAATTCCTCATCAATCTTTTTTTATGGAGTGTTACAATACAAACATATCTAGAATGAGGCCAAGACTATAAACAACTTCCTTAATCGTATATACAGCTTGCCTTCTTTGTGTTGAAGGAGAAGTGGATTAACATGCTTTTGCTATACTTTGATACAAGTAGCATGGTTTTAATATTTTTGCAGCATGAAACTATAGTATAATCAATGTTAACACATATATCTTTGGTAAATGCATAACTTAGAACTGAAGGACATCTTTGCATCTTTTAATGAAGAGAATTTTGGCAATTTCCCAAATGCTTTTTGCTTTGCGTACCAAAGACCCATAATAGGAGAATAATCTTTTGGTAAATATATGTTAATGTCTTTAGTTATAAATGAATCTGTCATTTTTCATATTAGTTTCAAACAGATAAGAAGAGTGGCAGTCTTTTAATGGCTTTCTCTGATTGTTTCCCCTTCAGCCAGTCCAACTTTAGTGGAGGAGGATGAAAACTGCATCTACTTTGCTGGACACTCTCTTGGTCTTCAACCAAAGAAAATTAAAACTTACTTGGATGAAGAACTTGACAAGTGGGCTAAAGTGTGAGTAGTTCTCTCAGGTACAATACACTGAATATGTATGTTTGAGAGCAATGTATTGAAGATGAATAGGATATATTCCATTAAACATCCCCTTTTCTAGGAAGACTAATACCACATTATCCTTCTAAAAGAATATTACTTTAAGATAATCAGATCATAAGATCTGACTTATTTTATTTATTTATTCATTTCTGTATTTATATCTTCCTTTTTATTCCAAATAAAAAGACAGTAAGCACACACAGTACTCCTTCCTCCTCCTATTTTCCCCATAACAGCAACCCTATGAGGTGAATTTGGGCTGAGAGAAAATGACTAGCCCAAAGTCACCCAGCTGGTTTTGCATGTCTGAAGTGGGAACTAGAATGCACTGTCTCCTAGTTTCTAGCCTGGTGCCTTCACTACTACAATATAGGAAAATAAAACAATTATGGTAAGTTTTTTTACATAGCTTCCATTTGGCTAGATTATTTCAAGAGTACAATCAAAATTTTAATGACTGCAGTTTAAATAATGAGATCCTATATATGTTTGCCCTCTAGTTGTTCTGGCTGTGTTCAACTGGAATTATAGTTATGTGAGTGAGCATAGGACCGTAATCTGTTTTATTATAGAAGTTAGGACTGCATTGTTGAGCCTTTATCCTGGTTTTGTGATTCAGGTCCTTATTTTATATATTTTAGTCTCCAGTCTTTATCATATGTTTTCTTAAAATACTGTTTTCTCTTTTAAAGAGCAATGATGTTTGTTTCTGGACTGTGTATCTTCGCATTTGCTTTCTTAATCCTAGACCCAGGGATCTGCAAAGTTGGCTCTTTTTAAGACTGGTGGACTTCAACTCCCAGAATTTTCCAGCCAGCCAGAGCCAACTTTGCAGACCCCTGTCCTAGACCAACTTGAGTGGGACAAGATCTTTGCAGCTACAGGCTTTTGCCAAGCCATATAACTTCTGAGTCTGAAATTTTAAAATTCAAGTTTTAAAACATGAACCAGATTAGATCTGAACTTTTGACTTATTCAGAATTTAGTAGGGTACCAACCCAGGAAAGTGTATATATTAATATTTGACAAGTTGCTATGATTGGTAAGATCTTTTTTTCTGTCCTCTGTTGCTCAACTTAATTTGCTTATACTATTTTTAAGAAACCTCCCCAAAACAGCAGTAATTATTTTGCATTATCATCAAGTGCATTATATTGTTACAATTTCAATGTTCTAAAAGATTGTTTAAAATTGTAAGATTGTTTTCACATGACAGTAAAATTACCAGAACGTTAAAGTATCTTTAAACATTAAAATAAAAAAATATGTTCAAGTGGAAGATATTTAAATTAAAAAACCATGTATGTGTTGATCCTCAAGAAACCATTTATAAACGTGCTATATAGAAGTGTAGCAGTTCAAAATCAAACATGAACAAAAAAGAGATGAGAATTATTTTTGCTTGGTTTGATTTTTTTATTACCATTTTATGAAATTCACATACATGAAAACATTATTCAGTCTCTACACATTTCTAAATTTGAGGACAGAGTTCTCTGTTTAAAAATGCATATAAAAATCTATACGTTGTGGAAATTAAAAAAAAATGCAAAGTTAATATGTTCCAAAAAATGTCTAAAAAAATAAGCACACATTTCTGTTTATGTCAAAAGTCATAATTTTCTCTCTATACTTAAAAAGAAAAGGAACAAAAAAATCATGCTCATACCAGATGGAGACAAATTAGGACTGAAAAACATAAATGTTAGAGGAAAAAAAGATGAATGTGTCTACTAATATCAAAATGTTATTTTACATTGTTCTTGGTAAATATCACGCTGAGGAAATAATCCATATCTATTTCTTCAATCGTAACAATTCCAGAGATTTTATTTCTGCTTTTTATTTTGAATAGAGGAACTTTGTAAGCTTAGTTTTTAATCTATTAATCAAGCCCTTAATTAGTAAATTATATTAAGGCTACTATCTTGTACGCATAGGAAAATAATTCTTATTGAATTCAATGGAACTCAACTATTACTATAAGCTTGCTGGTCAATGACCCAGATAAAATGATTGACTGAGTAGTATAAGTCTGAAAAATAATGCTTATGCAGTTTTTCTTTAAAACACAAAATCAAAGTCAATAAAATTATCATGGCTCCATTTAAAACCGTTGTGAGGCAATGAAAGAGGCGAAGGAGAACATTTTAACTTTAAGTTATATTCTTCTCTGTGTTCATCTAGCGTAACTCTGCACTTTGCCAGCCACTTAAAAAATGCAGTCTTATCTATTTTTCTATGATTATCATAGCAGATCAAAGCAATTGCTGACTTCATCGAACAGGTAAAAGTTAAATATAGCTTTCCTCCATTCATACGAGACCTGCAGAAGTAATATTTAATCTTCCATAACTTGCGATTTCATTCATTGATTTTTCCAAGCATGAGTCGTGACAACAAAAGGATTTGAGGATGAAGAAAAAACATATTAAACATTTGTTGAAGATAGCTATCTTAGAGCCGTTGTCCAAATGCGGTTCACAATAATACAGGGTATTTGTGTTGGAAGCTGTGAAGGATGTGGCAACCATCACCTGTGACTCAAAACTTTGTAGAATACTTTGTAGAATGTGGAGGACTATGCAATTCTGCCTGTGAGAAAAGTGTTAATCAAAAAATTACAAATCAAATAATCAAAGAGCCTTTATCATTGACATGATTCATATGGCAGGCCCAAGTACCTTTGTTGAACCCCCTATATTAGTTTCTTATTGGCAAATCTCATAGGTTTTGAAGTCCTATGAAATTTTGTGAGGTTTTGAATAAGAATGTCAAAATCTGACAAGATATAAAAAAGAGTATATTTGGAAAACAGGAAATAGGAAGAAGAACAGATGGGAAGAACAGTATTATACATATGGAATTCCAAAGAAAAACACTCAAAGTACGCTAAGATATCAAAAGTAAGGAGGATTAAGAATGAAAGCAGCATCATGCATGCTTAGGTATTGGAGATAAGTAAAACTTTTAATACTTTCTTCTCCAGCAACTTGATATGTGCATTTCAGGTAACAATGGATTAATAACAAAATATGACAAGAGGCAAAATGACAACTGGTTAATGCCTAAATGTATGGGCATTCTCAGGCATAGTACTCAGTTAAGTATAACAGAACAGAATAACAAGAGTTGGAAGGGACCTTGGAGGTCTTTTAGTCCAACCCCCTGCTCAGGCAGGAAATCTTATACCCATGATGGTGAACCTATGGCACACGTGCCGGAAGTGGCACGCAGAGCCATTGCTCTTCCAGGTTCTGGCACACCGGACAGCTGGTTTTTATGTGCGCAGTAGTGCAGCTGGCATTTGTGCGCACATGCGTGCCAGAAACCGGAAGACCAGGTGGCCGGTGTGCATGTGAGCGCCGGAAAGTGGAAGATCATTTTCCTGGCGCACATGCGACTGCTCTTCCAGTTTCTGCCACACACACACAGGTGCATCCTATTTTGGCACTCAATGCTGAAAAGGTGCACTGTACCATTTCAGACAAATGGCTGTCCAATGTCTTCTTAAAAACTTCCAGTGTTAAAAGTCAGGATGATGAGCTTCATATCCATTTCTTCATTTATTAGGATTCCAGAAACTCTACTTCTATCTGTCCAGGGAGATTCTTAGTCATCTATATCATGGTTGTTCCAAAGGTAGGTGGTTTTTTTTAAAGCAACTGGACTTTATTTTTCCTTGAAGACGTTTCACTGAAGAAGCTTCTTGGATGATCAACAAAATGACTTTAGGGAAAAACAAAGTCCAGTTGCCTTTTGAAAAACAACTTTGGGACTCTACATCTATCTTTTGTTTGCTTTGAATATAGCTGCACTGCTGTGTTGTTGTTGTTGCTGTTTGGCCCTTTAGAATGGAGGAAGACATGAAAAATAAGTCATTTTTTCTTCAGAAATATGAAGATCATTAAAACAAATACACAAAGAACGATGCCTCTATACTTTTAAAAAGATTACTCTCTACATGACTAGTACAACATATAACCCAAGGACTGTTTGCAGTTTGCCAAACACCCTTGTGGATCTCATCTTTTTTTAAAAAGTAAATTTAGAGCCATTGCTGGTATTGCTATTGCCCCAAAAGACACACTGCCAAGCATCTCAGCCCTTGCCATCCTCTCTAGCAGTTTCGCTGTTTAGCCAATCACAGAACAGCTCCTCATCAATCTAAGTAATTCCGTATAGCCCTTAATAATTTTTAATTTCTCTCTCTGAAGTTGTGCCAGCCTTTACATTTTTACCATTGTCTGGGAAAAATATATACATGGAAAATTTAAAAAAAATTCTGTCCTACAGGTTGTGTCTTACTCTTTTAGGAATGTAAGGGTATAAAAGTTATTTGCAATAGCCAGAATTATGGCAATTTATTTCTGTTTAAGAAAACATTGCACATTTACTAAGTTATGAAAACATGGGCAGCTGTTTCTCTAAAAGGTGATACTATCCACTGGAAAAAATGGATCCAGCAGAAAAGCACCCAACTGTTGATTTTCAGTTACAGCCTGAAAGAGGTAGAAGATCCAGTTGCGCCTCCAAATTAGTTGGAGGTGATGGACAGTTTTCTGAATGGTTGAATCAACTTCAAAATCTACCCATCCCAAATTTGCACTTATAGATACTATAGCAGATAAACATTGAAGTCATATAAGCACAATTCAGTTTCAAATATATCTTGCCAAACATATAAATTCAGCAGGAGAACTTTGTGTGAAAATAACAGGAGTGTGCCAGATTATTATTTTAGAGAGCCTAAAGAAAAGTAAATGTTAAAATCGGGCCAAGCCAAAAGAGGACATTTGGAGAAAAGCAAGTTATATTTAGAAATGTCACAACACAAATCTAGCACAATTCCAAGAAATGGAGGCCTAAAGGCCTGAGAAAAAATGTATTGGGAATATTTTGCTCCTGAGCTAACAAATGGTAACAAAAGTTTGAGATTGGTTGTTTCTTCATCTTTTGAATGAATTGTAGCTTGTTGTTTTACAATTTGAAGTAGAAAAACTGCTGTTGTGAGGATAAGCCATAGAAGCAAATCAATGTTTATCACATTTTGGATCTCTTTATAAATTGGATCTGCCTTTAATGAATGTTGTTGTATGGCATTGTTTATTTCATTTTTTTAATGCTGGGAAAATAATTGGAATTCTGACAGAGAATTTGAATTTTATAACTGGAATAATAGATTTGGAAGGGACCTTAGAAATCAGTTCAGGATCCATTAAATTATTGGTGACATATGATCATATAACCTTTGTCTAAACGCCTTTTAACAAAAGTGAAGTCACCACTTCCTGTGTTCCACTTCCTGACATCTTGTATAGTCAAAAAATTCTTCCTAATATCCAGCCTGAACTTGCTTTTTAACTCATTGGCACTGATCATGCCTTCTAGGCAATGGAGAGTAACTCCATTCTCTTTTCTGTGTGATAACCCTTTAAATAACCGGTATTTGAAGATTCCTAGTATATCTCCCGTTGTTCTTTTCCACAGGTTAAATCTAGTCAGATCTTTAAACTTTCCTCATAGAATTTGGCTTTTAGACCTTTCAACATCTCTGCAATTTTCTTGCCAAGTTTTTCAGAAGTGGTTTGCCATTTCCTCCTTCCTAGGCTGAGAGAAAATGACTGGCCCAAAATCACCCAGATAGCTTTAGTTTTTTCCCTTTATTTGTATGCCACCCTTTTCCCTGGGGGGACTCAGGGCGGCTCACAGTTCAAAAAGGGGAGGGGGGAAGGACAAACAATTTTCCAACCACGAAAACAATACAACATATTAAAAGAAAGCACAACAGTCACACAATTCGGGTGGGGTTAGAGTCTTAACCCCAGGCCAGCCGGGACAGCCAGATCTTTAAAGCGGCGCGGAAGGACTGGAGGGTGGTGAGGGTCCGAATCTCCATGGGGAGTTCGTTCCAGAGGGTCGGAGCAGCCACCGAGAAGGCTCTCCTCCGGGTAGTTGCCAGTCTGCACTGGCTGGAAGATGGAATTCGGAGGAGGCCTAATCGATGCGATCGTATCGGTCTAGTGGAGGTAATTGGCAGTAGGCAGTCTCTCAAGTACCCAGGCCCACTACCATGAAGGGCTTTGTAGGTGATAAGTAGCACCTTGAAGCGCACCCGGAGATCAACAGGCAGCCAGTGCAGCTCGCGGAGGATAGGTGTTACGTGGGTGAAGCGAGGTGCACCCACAATCACTCGCGCGGCCACATTCTGGACTAGCTGAAGTCGCCGAATGCTCTTCAAGGGCAGCCCCATGTAGAGCACATTGCAGTATTCCAGCCTAGAGGTCACAAGGGCACGAGTGACTGTTGTGAGGGCCTCCCGGTTCAGGTAGGGACGCAACTGGTGTACCAGGCGAACCTGGGCAAATGCCCCCCTGGTCACAGCTGACAAATGATGTTCGAAGGTCAGCTGTGGATCCAGGAGGACTCCCAAGTTGCGAACCCTGTCTGAGGGGCCTACAGTTTGACCCCCCAGCCTGAGAGATGGAACACTTGGCCAATTAGTGGGAGGGAAACACAGCAGCCACTCGGTCTTTTTCGGATTGAGCACGAGCTTGTTGACCCCCATCCAGTCTTTAACAGCCTCAAGACCCTGGCTCATCACATCCATCGCTTCGTTGAGTTGGCACGGGGCGGACAGATACAACTGAGTATCGTCCGCATACTGGTGGTATTTTATTCCGTGCCGTCGAATGATCTCACCCAGCGGTTTCATGTAGATGTTGAAAAGAAGGGGGGACAGGACCGAACCCTGCGGCACCCCACACGTTAGGGGCCTAGGGGTCGATCTCTGCTCCCCAACTAACACCGACTGCGACCTGTCCGAGAGGTAAGAGGAGAACCACTGTAAAACAGCGCCTCCCACCCCCACCTCCCGCAGTCGTCGCAGAGGGATACCATGGTCGATGGTATCGAAAGCTGCTGAGAGGTCAAGGAGCACCAGGATGGAGGCATGGCCTCCCTCCCTGGCTCTCCAGAGATCATCGGTCAACGCGACCAAAGCGGTTTCTGTGCTGCAGCCAGGTCTGAAGCCTGACTGGAAAGGATCGAGATAACTAGCTTCCTCCAAGGACCGCTGGAGCTGAAAGGCCACCACCTTCTCAACAACCTTCCCCACAAAGGGGAGGTTGGAGACCGGACGATAGTTATTTAAAACAGCTGGATCCAAGGATGGTTTCTTCAGGAGGGGTCTCACCACCGCCGCCTTTAAAGCGGGGGGAAAGACCCCCTCCCGTAGAGAGGCAGTAACAACCGCCTGGATCCAGCCTCGTGTCACCTCTCTGCTGTTTACAAGCAGCCAGGAGGGGCACGGGTCCAGCACACATGTGGAGGCTCCTACAGCTCTCATCGCCTTGTCCACATCCTCAGGGGTAACAGCTTGAAACTCAACCCAGCGATGGCTTACCAGATCATCCCTTAGTGCCTTGGCTGGTTCTGCAGAATTGGAGTCCAGGTCCGCCCGGAACCGAGCAACGAGGAATCTGCGAGGAATTGGACGTAATCCTCAGCCCTGCCCTGCAGCGGATCGTCCATATCCCTCCTATTTAGGAGGGAACGGGTTATCCTAAACAGGGCGGCTGGGCGCGACTCAGCAGACGCAACCAGAGAGGCAATATATGTTCTCTTAGCCATCCTAATTGCTCGAATGTACTCTCTGGTGCAGGTTGTTAAACGTGCTCGGTTCGGTTCGGATTTACTGGACCTCCATAAGTGCTCTAGGCGTCTCCTTTGGCGCTTCCTCTCCCGGAGTTCCTCAGTAAACCAAGGAGCCCTCCGGGATCCACTGCCTCGGAGCGGCCGTAGTGGCGCAATCCGGTTAAGAGACTTCGTCGCTGCCAAGTTCCAGGCAGCAACCAGAGTCTCCGCCGGACAGCGGGCGAGAGTATCAGGAATAACCCCAAGTTCCGTCTGGAACCCCAAAGGGTCCATAAGTCGCCTGGGGCGGAACCACCTGGTCGGCTGCTCCTCCCTACAGTGGGGGTTTGGTCTCAGAAAGGCAAGCCTCAATAGGTAGTGGTCTGACCATGACAGGGGCAAGATCTCACTACCCCTCAGACCAAGGTCACAGTTCCACTGCTCCGAGAGGAATACGAGGTCAAGCGTGTGACCCGCTGAGTGGGTCGGTCCTTGGATTACTTGGGTCAAGCCCATGGTTGTCATGGAAGCCATGAACTCCTGCGCTCCGTCAGAGTGATCACCGAGCGAAGGCAGATTGAAATCCCCCAGAACCATAAGTCTGGGGAACTCAACTGCCAGCTCGGCTACCGACTCGAGGAGCGAGGGGAGGGCTGCTGCAACGCAGTTAGGAGGCAGGTACTTTAGCAGCAGACCCACTTGACCCTTGAGGTCCAACTTCACCAGCAGGGACTCACACCCGACAAGCTCCAGAGCAGGGATCCTACGAGGTGCTAGAGACTCTCGGATAACAATGACCACACCCCCACCCCTTCCCTGAGCTCTCGGCTGATGGAGCACCTGAAAGCCTTCTGGGCACATCTCTACGAGGGGGACTCCTCCCTCCGGGCCTAGCCAGGTCTCAGTAATACATGCCAGGTCTGCCCTCTCGTCTAAAATTAAGTCCCGAAAGAGAGGAGCTTTATGAACTACAGACCTGGCATTTAGCGCCAGCAGCCTGAGGCCAGGGTCCTGATTACTCACACCACCTGGTCTTGGAGTGGGACTCGTAGGGCCGGAAGGAGGGATCTCTGTGATGTAGCGAGCCCTCCTTCCCCGGTAATGGCCAGCCCTAAAGTCCCCGCCATATCTGCCCCTCCCTGTTAAGACCGTAATGCTCCGGCCCACTCCCGTGTCCGTAATTCCCTCAACCACCCCTATGGCTCCCGCGTTCCTCGACAGGTCCTCCGAATCAAGCACACTCATTTGTTCATCCAAGCAGTCCCCATGTAATAATTAAAAACACATAAAATACAATAATAATGGGATAATAAAAAGTGGGATCATTCACTCAATCACATGCAAGTCCCATACACTCACCATACCAGTTAAAAAAGTTGCGCAACCGTGCGAAGTTCGTACAAGGCTTATATAGAAGGTCTTAATAGTCTTAGCCTTCTCCTCTGCAAGGTCCAGTAAAGAGTTCAATAAAGAGGGTACGGTCCAAAGAGGGGTGCTTCGCCCCTCTCCCTTCCTCCAAGTCCCAAAAATGTGCCCAAGGCCAAAAGTCGTTCCTTTGAAGGGGCTGAGGTGGCATCCCTGAACATCCACGGGCGGTAGTGGTCACACCAGATGAGACCAGGTCGTAAGTCCAAGCGTCCAGCAGCCGTGAGTAGAGGCAGCCAGATGGCAAGAAAGGCCCCGTATCCGTGAGGGTAAACAGAGGAAAGGCCACACCGTAGGGAAGGCCAAGTTAGGTGGGACGGAGGGGGGGGCATCCAAAAGGGCCGCGGCGGCAACGAAGCCAGCTGCCTGATCTCATCCAGCGCCATGCCCGGCCAACCGCCCCCTCTCTGGAACAGCCCAATGCAGTCCGAAGATCACAAAAGCAAGAGCAAAAGATGTCAAAAGGTGCCAGGGGTGCCGCGTATCGCAAGCCGACGGAGCAGAGGGGGAGGCGCCTAAGGAGGCCACAGCAGCGGCAAACAAACCAACTGCCCGACCTCGTCCAGCGCCGTTCTAAGCCATCCACCTCCTCTCTGAGAGTAAAATCACTCCAACAGCCAGATACCCTCCAGGGCTCCTCCCGGCCAAGGAAAGAAACAGGGCAAAAGCTGTAAAAAGCCGCCGGGAAAGTTGTAGAGTTGTGAAGAGCCGGCGGGGACGGCGCCGTCGACGCACCGCCGCCATGATCGTCATTTTCGCCGCCGAGTGCTGTAAGAATTGCTACGGGCGGCTGGATGGACCAGGGGCCACCCAATCACGACGACCCTCCAAATAACCGCCTGTTCGGGTGCCCCAAATTGCGCTCTACCGCTAGGACCCCTTCCTGCATGGTCTCAAAGTAAGTTGCTGATATTTCTGGTATTTTTTCGCTCACCCAGACCGGAGTGGAGAGGGCTGACGGCCATTCCGCCTCGCACATGCGCAGAGTTCCTAGTCCTGTGTTAAGCTTTGTGCTTAACACAGGACTAGAACTCATGGTCTTCTGGTTTCTAGCCTAATGTCTTAACCACTACACCAAACTGGCTCTCTTAAAGATTACCTAGAGTGATTTTGTAATTACGCCTACTAATTCCTTAAGTGCCCTGGTTTATATGATACTGGAGCCTTCAATATATTTAAATTAGCTTAATTCTCTCTTAGTGTTTCCTTATCAGTCCTAAACTACAAGTCTTATTCCCCCAGTGCGGAATGATCTGCTATACCAGGGTTCCATATTTTTTCTGGGAGAAGACAGACAGAGCTATCACACTTTCTTTTTCTTTTGGTAAACATTAAGGCATTTTAATATTGGTAAATACATTGAAAAACTGTTTTAAAAAATACAGCCATATGAAATCCCTTGTTGGCACAAGTAGGATAAAACCATAACATATCCAACGGTGACAGAACCAGCAAAACATAGCTAGCAGAACATGTCCCTTTTCCTTTTTTATTTTTTATTTTAAAAATACAGATAATACAAACATAAAGGTAAAGGTTTCCCTCGCACATATGTGCTAGTTGTTCCCGACTCTAGGGGGTGGTGCTCATCTCAATTTCAAAACTGAAGAGCCAGCGCTGTCCGAAGACATCTCCATGGTCATGTGGCCGGCATGACTAAGCACCGAAGGCTCACAGAATGCTGTTACTTTCCCACCAAAGATGGTTCCTATTTTTCTACTTGCATTTTTATGTGTGTTAGGTTGGCAGAAGCTGGGACAAGTAATGAGAGCTCACTCTGTTACGCGGTGCTAGGGATTCGAACCGCTGAACTACTGACCTTTTTCATCAACAAATTCACCATCTTAGCCACTGAGCCATTGTGTCCCTAATACAAATATTGTAAATACAAAAAATAAAATAAAAAATACAGTACATCCCCCCCCAGGATACCATCCCCCCTTATATTTTTTTCATCTATAACAAGTAAAAGATATACAATATATTCCAATTGTGCCCTTATCCCCTCCAAAACAACATATATTCTTAAGTAGGTTTATTATCTTGCCTTCTACCAACATTGATTTTATGAAATCCCCCCATTATTTCATTATAATTATTTGCTAGACCTACACTTTCCTTTGGCTTTTCTTTCATTTAAAATACTTTTCCCAAATCTTTATTGTTGTTTTGACATCTCTTGCAACTCAGCTTATTCTGAATGTGGTATATCTTTCAGCTGTATTTGGCGAGCATTGACTGTGTGGGGGACTAATCCTAACCTATATATGTGATGGTGATGTAGGCTGAATTTAGATATGATTTATTCATTTGGTTAATCAATGTAGCTGCTCATCTAAAATAGATGACTCTGGGCAGCATACAAGACTAAAACACAAAAACAGCACAACAAAATAATTTAAAAAACTCAACATAATTTATTAAAAAATCTCTGCTTGAGATTCAGAAACAAATGATGATTTAGATTTTGACTTGTGTATAAAATATTTTCACTTTTCAACTGAATTTGAACTATGTAAGTGGTTCACATCCTTTCTTTTTCCTTTTTTTTGGTCTTGTCTCTGTGACCCCACCAGAAGGGCGGGGGGGGGAGGTACCTCAGAAGGATGGGGGAGGCTTTGAGAAGCCTGATACAGGTCTCATGTGAGTTGGGGCCGTGTACTGCAGTATGGTGCAAAGCTGCTATGATCTAGGACGTATTGGCTTGGGAGACCCCAGCCTACTGCCCACCAGTATGTGCAAACCTTCTGTAACCCAGGAGGCCTGCATCTGCTACTTGGCCCATTGGGCCCGGAAAGCCTTGGAGACTGGGGGTAGTTGCAACATCTCTGTGGTCATAAGAATAGGCAGACTGCTAATTACCCCAATTTTCATCATTTGACTGGGGGACACTGCAGTGCTTATGTTTGCACACAGAGGTAAGTCTCTTCATTTGGCATCGTTCTAATTTTTAGAATTTTTATGAATGTTCATCTGAATCAGACTGATTAACTATAGCCAGTGGTGGGTGCCTGCCGGTTCGGACCAGTTCGGACTGGTTTGGCCAAACTGGTAGCGGTTTGGCGGTCTGGGTCACGAACCCGCAGTGACCCAGATCTGCCATGCCCCCGAACCGGTTCCCCAGGTGATGCGGGCGGCGGTGCCATCTTGTTTTTCAGTTCTGCACATGCGCAGAACAATTTTAATAGCACTGCACATAGGCATGAAGCGCATGTGCGCGCAAAGTGCGCACACGAGCAAACTGGCAGTAGTGCCTGCCAGAACCCACCCCTGACTATAGCCAAAGGTAAGGAAAAAAACAATCAGGAAACACTGTGTTCCCCCCTCCCTCCGAAATAGTTGCCAGGTATTATTATTGAAGTGACCTTAGTGCCTTTTCCTGTTCCTTTGCTTGCTATTCCCGGTGCTGTCACAGCATTCTGTGCAAACTTAGAAGAAAACTAACAGCCATGAAACCATTTATTTGAGGCAGAAGTGGCACAGCTTATTTCTATCACAAGGCTCTAACTGCATGTCATATTGTTAGCTTTGCCCAGCCAGGAAAAGAAACAACTGAATTAGCAAGTAAGAGGCAGGTAAGCAGAAATAATACTGATTCTTGTTATGCTTGTCTGAGAACTGTAGTGAAGGAACTCTTACAACTCTCTGCCTCATGTTTTAATAGATTGTGACTTCAGCCAAGCAGGAGCCAAGTATCAAAAAATGCTTTTGGGTGGATTGTGTCCTTACTTAAACAGAGAAAGAGAATGACCATGGTTGGGCATTAAAACAATGGGAATGGGATAGACTTCTGCCTTCCTGGTGGCTTCCCCATTGCCTTTTCTTGTAGGAAACTGGTAGGGAGCATTGGAAATGATGATCACATGATTGTGACTGACTGTAGCATGGCAGCAGTACTGAAATAGCCACAATTTTGCCAAATTCTACAGGAGTTATAGGTCATGGGATTTGGGGTAAATTCTTCCAGTTAGCTCATCTGAGATAGATTGATTCAAAAATTGTTTCTCTAAGATGCACAGTTTTGCCCAACTGAATGTTACAAAAATCAAGTATATATGAATTGTAGTAATATGAATAAATGTGTATTTATTCAGGACTGTCTTTGTTTCCAAGGGAGGCCTCATTTCAGTTGTAATTATAAAGGTTATACAGCTGAATAAATATGAATGATCTGAAATACATCTGAGACTTATGAAATCCAGTATTGAGCTATGGGTCTCAATATGACTCAGTATAAGCCACATGGGTATCCTTCAAAAATAGAAATAAGATATTTGACCACAAATAACCAATAATCTACATTTGGGTATCAGGAATCTTTGGTCCTCCAGAGGATGCTTAACATTTTCCAGCATCTCTAGCCAACATGGTCAATGGAGTGGAATACTGGGAGTTGTAGTTTAATAGCAGCTGGGGACTTGAACTTCTTTATCCCCCATTCAAGCAACTGTATTAATTCTAAATGTACCTTGGTTCAACTAATACTAATTTAATGGTTCACTCTTATAATTAAATCAGAGTAATTGTAGTAATTGCATCAGAAAATTATACATTATTTTCTGAAATTCTAAGAGTGGAACGTCAAGAACAAAATTATCTTTAGAAATGATTACCACCAGTGTTAGACTTAGTAGTAAGGAGACATAGTGTGTGGAGATATAAATTCTCTCTTGCACAAAACCCTGCTTTTACAGTCAAAATATAAAATACATTGCGCTATCAGCAAAAACCTTGGGCTAGTTTGTGATTTCAATAAAAGATTCCAAGATTATGCCTTAAATACCATGTATTCGTATTCTCTTGCTCTTCCCTTCCTTCTCCCTCCTTCCCTCCCTCCCTCCCTCCCTCCCTCCCTCTCTCTCTCACACACACATACACACGCACAAATGAAAACTGAAGGTTGCATCATTTAAAAATATATAATATATTTTGTATTATGCTTTGAATATTTATATTTTGTTCTTTCAAAAATAGAAAATTATGTTGTCCTTGGCTCATACCACATTGTCATAACTTATAAAAAATAGTTTTGAAATTGTGAAGGAAGGGAAAATATGAAGAATAGTCCTTAACTGCCATTTCATTCTATTATTTTTCCACTGTTTTAATTCATAATTTCTCTTAGAATGTTTAAAGTATTTGGTATTGAGAAATTCCTTAAGTTTCTTTTCAGTTATCTGCAATTATTTGAGGCATAACTATACAAGCTAACAAGAAAACAAAGAATTTAACATAAAAAGTTATTCTCAAGATTTAGTTCCCCCTGTTTTTTAAATTATTATCAGTTTATTAATGTCATGCTGGATGTAGAGAAGGGCTGGGGAACATTTCCAGCATATAACTTCCTTCCATATGATGCTGAAAACACATAGAAACTATTATTTATTACATCCATACAACTTTTACATGGCTTTTATTTACCCAAACTATGCCTATTCCTGATGGAGATGGTTTCCTTGATTTTCTTTTTGTGCCATTGCCAAAACATCTGAAAATCCAGGTCTATGATTTGCCACCATCAGATATAAAGAATTGATACAATTTGGTCTGACCCCTGAGAATGTTTAGATGTTAGTAGCAGTGATGTAAATTTGGAAGAAAATTGCAACAAAGCAATACGGAGAAGGATCTGCAATGGAGAGTCTGTCCTTACAACTATTTTTTTAATTCTTTTTAAAATCTCTAGAGCAGCCTTTCACAACCTTGGCAAATTTAAGATCTATGGACTTCATCTCCCAGAATTTCCCAGCGAGCCATGCTGGGACTTCAGTTCTGGGAAGTCTACACTTCTTAAAATTGCCAAGGTTAAGAATGACTGCTTTGACTAAAATTCCACTGAACTCAGTAATATTGATTTTTGGTGGCCCAAATGCTGTTTGAATGAGGTGTCTGAAAAGATGCTTTTACATATTCTGGATAAAGATAAAGGTTTCATTCACACATATGTGCTAGCCGTTCCCGACTCTAGGGGACGGTGCTTATCTCCGTTTCAAAGCCGAAGAGCCAGTGCTGTCTGAAGACGTCTCCATGGTCATGTAGCCAGCATGACTAAATGCCAAAGACTCACGGAACGCTGTTACCTTCCCACCAAAGGTGGTTCTTATTTTTCTATTTGAATTTTTACATGCTTTTGAACTTCTAGGTTGGCAGAAGCTGGGCAAGTAATGGGAGCTCACTCTAATCGAAAAGCTCAGCGTCTTAGCCACTGAACCTCCGTGACCCTAGCCACTGAGCCACATGATAACAGAGACATCTTCAGACAGCACTGGCTCTTCGGCTTTGAAATGGAGATGACCACCGCCCCCTAGAGTTGGGAATGACTAGCACATATGTGCGACGGGAACCTTTACCTTCATTTTCTGGTTACAAATAAGTTAATAACTCAGACTTCTGTTCCTTTGATTTTTAGATTGGTTTCTATTACAGTGACATCATAACTTGATACACGGTTTGCAAAAGCGCTGTAAAATAACCCCTTTTCTCCCCCCCCCCCGGCCACTTCTGTGTAGGATGATCATTTGGAAAAAGAATAGAATAGAATAGAATTCTTCATTGGCTAAGTGTGATTGGACACACAAGGAATTTGTCTTTGGTGCATATACTCTCAGTGTGCATAAAGAAAATAAAATAGAATACATTCATCAAGAATCATAAGATACAACACAGTGATAGTCATAGGTTACTAATAAGCAATTTGATTATACTAGGAAACAAACAAAACAATATAAATGTTAAAGATACAAGCAACATGGTTATAGTCATAAGTGGAAAGAGATAGTTACTAGGAAAGAGATAGGTACTAGGAAGGAAGAGAAGAATAATAGTAATACGGTCTTAGTAGATAATTTGATCAGTGCTCTGGGTATTAGTTGTTTAGCAGAGTGATGGCATTTGGGGAAAAACTGTCCGTGTGCAGTGCCCTATAGTGTCGTTTTGAGGGTAGAAGTTGAAACAATTTATGTCCAGGCTGTGAGGGTCTGTAGATATTTTCACACCCCTCTTTTTGACTCCTCAATGGAAGGCAGTTTGGTAGTAATTGATTTTTCTGCAGTTCTGGTGCAGAAAACCAAACAGTCTGGAGCCAAACCAGACAGTTATAGAGGTGCAGATGACAGACTCAATAATTTCTCTAGAACAGAATCAGCAACTCTTTAGGCAGTTTTGAGATTTCTGAGTTGGCGCAGAAAGAATATTCTTTGTTGTGCTTCTTTGATGACATTTTTGATGTTAGGTGTCCCTGTTAAGTCTTGAGATATGAAAGAACCTAGAAACCTGAAGGTCTCTACTATTGATACTGTGTTGTCTAGTATTGTAAGAGGAGATAGTATAGGAGGGTTTCTCCTAAAATCTACCACCATTTCTACAGTTTTGAGTGTATTTAGCTAAATATTATTCTGGTTGCACCACAAGGCTAGTGTTCAACCTCCCGTCTGTATGCAGATTCATTGTTGTCTCAATGAGAACAATCACTGTTTGTAACATCTGCAAACTTCAGTATTTTAACAGAGGGATCCTTTGAGATGCAGTCATTGGTGTATAGAGAGAAGAGAAGTGGAGAGAGCACAAGCCTTGGGGGGCTCCTGTGCTAATTGTACAGGTATCTGTACTATTCTAGCTTTGTATAATCTAGCTTTACTAAGAATACATTCAGTTTCCTTTTTTAAAAAAAGTTTGAAATTTAGGGAATGGTGCTGGAAAAAAGCATTGTAACTAAGCAGGGGGATTTTGTTGGGAAGACCACAAAATATCAGGAAAGTTTAATAGTGGATGTAGGCGGAAATTTTGTGTAGCAAAAAGGAGGACTAAAATTATCTTAAAAAGCAATCACACCAATATTAAGTGTTAACTGCTGTTGTAGAATGTTGCTTTTTCTGTAAAATTTTATTTCTGCACTTAAAGTATGGATCAATTTAACTCCCTGCTCACGTCACCAACTTTTCCCAGCAAGCAAATTGAGAAAATCAGTCCAAGTGCTCTTTTAAGTATAAAAAAAAATTCCCTGTCTTCTTTTGGAGAAGTATTTTCCCATGGTTTTCTTTTCTCTTGACTAACCTGACTGGATTGGCCTGTGGGTTCTTAAAAGATCTGACAGAAATTCATTGTAAGACACTGCTTCATATTTTTCCCTTATATTAAAAAGCATTAAAATGAAAAGCTGGAATACTTCTCGAATACCAAGTGAATGAATTATATTTCACTCCATTGTGAATTCCAATCCATGGCTATGCTTAGATGCAGCAAAGTAATTCATTGGATATAGCAGCACATATGATTTGTGAGGTCAGATGTGGGGTGAATTATATGAGGCAATTGGGTAGAATTACAAAAACAATGTTTTATTTAGAGAACAAAGACAGTATTCTGTGAGTATGCTTTCTTTCTACAAAATTAATGTTTATCTTACATAGGCCTTGCAAGTCTGTTCTTGCCTTCTAGTACCTTTTCCAAAATTTCTCAACTTTCCTTGAATTTCTAAATATTTTAGGACCAAGGTATTACTGTTTCTTAAATCCCTGGAAAGGTAATTAGAAGGGGGATGTTTTGTTTGTCCTCAACACTGCCACATTTTGGGCCATTTAGATTGCAAAGTGAGATCATTTTTCTTCTATACTCAGTGTATCAACTGTAGATATATATATTTTCAGGTAATAATTTGGGCTTGATTTATGCGTGCACGGATCCATATCTAACTCTATTTACTTTCTAAAATTGAAATTGAAAAACTGAAGTATTTTCATTCTTTTTTTCTCAGCCAGGCTAGCAGATGACTTTCCTCTTTGACTAGTAAAACACCTGATCTTCTACCTTCAGCATTACCAAGAACTTCATATGTTGGATAAACAAATACTTAAAGTATCTTCTCCTCTTCTGCCTTTAGCATATTTCTCTGGATCTGTCCAACACCACTCAGCCATAAACCTCTCATTATTGACCTCCAACCAATCAGCACTACAAACATTTTCCAATCTAATTCACCTTTACCAATCAGTACTGTTCTTATTAAAACTATAGATTTTTACCTATTTACTACAGTTTAGTTGCTAATTATAGCTTCTATTCCAAATCTCCTTCTGTCTACTTCGAAGAGTCATTTCTAATGATTTTTGTTCCAAAGCTCTACCTTCAAAATTCTATTTGCTACCCCTCAGTGGTGGGTTCCGGATCCTGTTGCAACTGGATCCCGCTGCAATCATGTTGGAACCCACAGTGGGCCCTCAGGAGCACCGTACCAGAGCGGTACCTGCAACTCACCACTGCTACCCCTCATTTTTCTGCTATGGAAACTAAGGTATCTCTATAATTTACCTTACCAAATACCAGCAAAAGCTAACAGAAATTAGCATCAAACTTTAGTTTGAGTCTCTTCATTGATGGCTACATGCATATATGATGAGCCATCAAAAGCCATGAAAATTGCACTTGTGTCACAACCACTATCCTAATAGCAATATTAAAATCAGGTAGCAACCACTATCTCTCAGTCTATTTTATCTATCTGTTCACCCACCCACTCTCTCTTCTGTAGCAACTTTGGGAATGACACTGAAAACTCAATTCTGGTCATTTTCTGGAGAAAATGCTACATCAAGCATTGATCAACCTTTTGGAATGAACCTATACCTAGAATTTTGTAACGGAGAAATAAGGACTACTAACAGATGGTTAGGATATATTTGTTTCAACTATTTGTCCACACTTGGGGGAAGACTTCTGATCCAATATTTTCCCAGACACAAATTTGTGAAATTATTTTAGAAATTATTTTTGTTAAATGTGTGAGAAAGCTGGGTACTTGCATATTTCTTTTTCTGAAAAATATTTTGCATGTTCAAGAAAACAAAACAACCCAGAAAAGAAAACTCCAGAACTCCCCCCCCCCCAAATATATGCTTCTCCCCCACTTGAAACAATCATTTGTCCATGTGTAGATTTATGGAAAAGCTTAATATGACAATATTTTAGGGAAAATAAAATTTCTAACATCATTTCCTCAGTTTTAACCAATCCCAACTAAACATTGTAGACATTCAGCTATGCACACATGGAGCTAAATGCATGCATCCACATCCCAGTGTCTTCAGGCTAATGACACTTTCGTTAATAACCAATTTTGTTGTGTACATGATATACAATGACAATAAAAGCTATGCTACTTTGCAAAACAAAAAGTTTAGTGCATTACATTTGAAAGTCAATTGTAAGGGTATCTGCACTAGCATAAACCAGGTCTCATCGTCTTATCTTTTGAGCTCTTGATACTAAACTTTGAAAAATATTTGTAACAAACTGTGTATATAGAATGATTGGGCAGCATGTATGCCCATGTCTCCCAAATCTGTTTATTCCTTTGCATAGCCAGGCAAATGCTTATACAGTTTTCAGTCTCCTGGTACATTAACATTTTATTTTAAGGTTTTTCCTACTTATTTGCTGTAAGAGAACAGCATTTTCCCATTGTGGCCATTTATTTAGAATTGTATCATTTTCATCTCCCATACACGCACAGAATTTCTAGCCTTTTGTGTTCTCCTAACTGCCCAAACTTTTTTTTATTCTAATTTTTTCTTGATGGTCTTTCTATACTTATCCATCTGACCAAATACATTTTCAACACCAAGGGTATTTCGTTGTGTTCTGAAAGATTCTCTTCTAACTATTGATAATTCTAATAGCTGTTTAATCCTATGCAGAGTTACACATGGGTGAACTTATTGATTTCTGTGGATTTAGACATCTTAACAGAGGGATTGGACTCTCTTTCTGAAGTATAGGTTGATTTAATTATAATGTTCTTCGTGTGAAATAGCTGTAGCTAATTCTATTACGGAACATAGCTCAAAATTGCATATTGTACGGTGTGATTTGGCTGTCAATCTCCTCCACTGATCCTTCAGAGAAAGTATGTCATCTATGCATGTTTCTGGCATTGAGACCATTAGTTTTATCAAGAAAAAAATCAATGTAAAAGTTGGGGAAATATGAGTGAGATTTCTAACTGTTAGTACTGTCTGTTTTAAAGTCTGAATTCTTTAGGGCTCAAAGGGACCTTAATAAAACATTATTTTATTCATCTTTTTCTGTGCTCGTTCTTCCATTATTCTTGCCAGAGTGCTGCCCTAAGGATAGAAAAAAAAATCCCAATTCCTTTGTGTTTTATAAATAATCTCTGGATTTTGCCAGTAGAGATTTGAGGCATTGCAATGCTTTGTACAAAATTAGTGTCAAGGCCTGAAGTCCAACCTCCACAGATCTTCAAAAAAACAAAAGTTTGAAATACTATATAAAAAAGTGGAAGGCAATGATTATTTTTTATTAAATTAAATATAGTTGAAATAAAATCATGCTCAGTTTTGTCATGATGCCCTACACTATTCTTTTTTTGAATCTAGCTCACTTTCTGAAAACCAGATAATATTCTCAGACCAGAAAAAGAGGTTCATGAATCTAGATTATATATATAGCACCAAACCAACAATAAAAGGTTCATTAAGTTGACCTCCTGCGGTGACGTCACTTCCATGAGGGTGAAGAAATGGTAGCTCTACTAGCTTTGCTTGAGTTTCTGTTGTGAAGATCCTGAAAAAGGACGAGTTGAACCTGGAGGGATCAACAGGAGAGAGAGGAAGCCCAGGCGCCGAAGGAGGAAGCAAGCAACTTCCCTATCGGATGAGGGAAAATCCCTTGAAACCACGTCCATGGCTGATTTTGGGTGGTGACTACCTCACATGAGGGAAAGAAAATAGCAACACAGCAGCATTGGTGAGAATATTTAAAACAACTAAAACGGTATAAATTCTATTAAAGACTCATTGACTTTTCGGACGAAAAAGAAAAATCCTATATGAAAGAAGAGTAATACCGCCATGTAGTGGAGAAAGAAATAAGAATTAAATAACAGTATACAGGATTGCTGATGCAATCTGGTAAAAGATATTTTTTTTTGTGATCTCTGAAATCGGATTTAAAAAATAGAAGGAGAACATTGAAAGAAGAAATATAAATATAAACTGAACTGTGGTGAGATAAAATATTGTTAAATGGTATTGAATCATATTTGGAAGAGAATGTGTAGAGGATATATGAACTATTGGTGCTACTTTGAAATTATCAATGTTATAAATAGATGACATAATATTATATAAGAATTAAAATTAAGGATTTATTAGCCTAAACATATTGTATACCTAGAGAATAGTAAAAAAAAATAGTAATATAGTGTTGAAGTGGGGGGGTGTTAGTTTGTAATTATTAAAGAGACGATATAAGATTGCATACTGAATCAAATTAAGAATGTGTTAGGTTAAATATATTCAATATTGCATGAATATTGTGTGGATTGACTTGCATACTAACCCGAATATATAGAAATTAAGTTGTTAGATTGTAGGATTGAATGATATTGAATTGAAATGTGCATGGAAGAGGGAAAGTTTAAAGACTGAAGGGGCTGGTATAAGTATATGTTATTGTGGGGAAAAATTGTAAGGAAATTAAAATAAAAAATGACAAGTACAACAACAATTAGTAAAATGAATAGAAAGGCAGCATCCAATCCAACATCAGCAACATCTTCACCCTCAAATCAGCGCACAATTGAGAGCACACTGGGTATAGAGAAAGCAAGGTCAACAACGAACCTTCAGTGTATGCAAGATGCTTTAACAATGATACAAGAAACTGCTGAAAACACAAGAAACAATTACAAAAGCACAAGAAACAATTACAAAAATCACAAAACTAGGAGAAATGAAGAAATTAAACTAAAAATGGGAGGAATGAAGAGTGAAATTAAAAGAATAGATGATAGAATAGGGGAAATGGAGCCTGGAGGTCTAGTCCAACCTGGCTCAAGCAGAAGATCCTATACCAGGGGTCACCAACCTTTTGAGCTTCAGGGACCATCAAATTCATAATTTTAAATCCCGTAGAACGCGCATGTGCGAGGCGGAATGGCCGTCAGCCTTCTCCACTCTGGTCTGGGTGAGCGAAAAATATCAGAAAAATCAACAACTTAGCTTTGGGACCATGCAGGAAGGGGTCCTAGCGGTGGAGCGCAATTTGGGGCACCCGAACAGGTGATTATTTGGAGGGTCGTCGCGACTGGGTAGCCCCTGGTCCATGCGGCCGTCCGTAGCATTTTTTACAGCGCTCGGCGGCGAAAACGACGATCATGGCGGCGGGGCGCTGACGGCGCCGTCCCCGGCGGCTTCTTACAATTCTACAGCTTTCCCGGCGGCTTTTTACAACTCTAGCCCTGTCTCTTTCTCTGGCCGGGAGGAGCCCTGGAGGGTATCTGGCTGTTGGAGTGATTTTACTTTCAGAGAGGAGGTGGGTGACTTAGAACGGCGCTGGACGAGGTCGGGCAGTTGGTTTGTTTGCCGCTGCCTCCTTAGGCGCCCCCTCCCTCTGCTCCGTCAGCTTGCGATACGCGGCGCCCCCGGCACCTTTCGACATCTTTTGCTCTCGCTTTTGTGGTACTCGGACTGCATTGGACTGTTCCAGAGAGGGGGCGGTTGGCCTGGCATGGCACTGGATGAGATCAAGCAGCTGGCTTTGTTGCCGCCGCGGCCCTTTTGGATGCCCCCCCTCCGTCCCACCTAACCTGGCCTTCCCTATGGTGTGGCCTGTCCTTCGTTTACCTTCACGGCTACGGGGCCTTTCTTGCCATCTGGCTCTCTTTACCCACGGCTGCTGGACGTTTGGACTTACGACCTGGTCTCATCTGGTGTGACCACTACCGCCCGTGGAGGCTCAGGGATGCCACCTCAGCCCCTTCAAAGGAGCGACCTTCGGCCTTGGGCACATTTTTGGGACTTGGAGGAAGGGAGAGGGGCGGAGCACCCCTCTCTGGACCGTACCCTCCTTATTGAACTCTTTACTGGACTTGCAGAGGAGAAGGCTAAGACTATTAAGATCTTTTATATAAGCCTTGTACGAACTTCGCACGGTTGCGCAATTTTTTAACTGGTATGGTGAGTGTATGGGACTTGCATGTGATTGAGTGAATGATCCCACTTTTTATTATCCCATTATTATTGTATTTTATGTGTTTTTAATTATTACGTGGGGACTGCTTGGGTGAACAAATGAGTGTGTTTGATTCGGAGGGCCTGTCGAGGAACGCGGGAGCCATAGGGGTGGTTGAGGGAATTACGGACACGGGAGTGGGCCGGAGCATTACGGTCTTAACAGGGAGGGGCAGATATGGCGGGGACTTTAGGGCTGGCCATTACCGGGGAAGGAGGGCTCGCTACGTCACAGAGATCCCTCCTTCCGGCCCTACGAGTCCCACTCCAAGGCCAGGTGGTGTGAGTAATCAGGACCCTGGCCTCAGGCTGCTGGCACTAAATGCCAGGTCTGTAGTTCACAAAGCTCCTCTCGTTTGGGACTTAATTTTAGACGAGAGGGCAGACCTGGCATGTATTACTGAGACCTGGCTGGGCCCGGAGGGAGGAGTCCCCCTCGTAGAGATGTGCCCAGAAGGTTTTCAGGTGCTCCATCAGCCGAGAGCTCAGGGAAGGGGTGGGGGTGTGGCCGTTGTTATCCGAGAGTCTCTAGCACCTCGTAGGATCCCTGCTCCGGAGCTTGTCGGGTGTGATTCCCTGCTGGTGAAGTTGGACCTCAAGGTTCAAGTGGGTCTGCTGCTAACGTACCTGCCTCCTAACTGCGTTGCAGCAGCCCTCCCCTCGCTCCTCGAGTCAATAGCCGAGCTGGCAGTTGAGTTCCCCAGACTTATGGTTCTGGGGGGTTTCAATCTGCCTTCGCTCGGTGGTCACTCTGACGGAGCGCAGGAGTTCATGGCTTCCATGACAACCATGGGCTTGACCCAAGTAATCCGAGGACCGACCCACTCAGCGGGTCACACGCTTGACCTTGTATTCCTCTCGGAGCAGTGGAACTGTGACCTTGGTCTGAGGGGTAGTGAGATCTTGCCCCTGTCATGGTCAGACCACTACCTATTGAGGCTTGACTTTCGGAGACCAAACCCCCACTGTAGGGAGGAAGAACCAACCAGTTGGTTCCGCCCCAGGCGACTTATGGACCCTTTGGGGTTCCAGACGGAACTTGGGGTTATTCCTGATACCCTCGCCCGCAGTCCGGCGGAGACTCTGGTTGCTGCCTGGAACTTGGCAGCGACGGAGTCTCTTAACCGGATTGCGCCTCTACGGCCGCTCCGAGGCAGTGGATCCCGGAGGGCTCCTTGGTTTACTGAGGAACTCTGGGAGAGGAAGCGCCAAAGGAGACGCCTAGAGCACTTATGGAGGTCCAGTAAATCCGAACCGCACCGAGGACGTTTAACAACCTGCACCAGAGAGTACATTCGAGCAATTAGGACGGCTAAGAGAACATACATTGCCTCTCTGGTTGCGTCTGCTGAGTCGCGCCCAGCCGCCCTGTTTAGGATAACCCATTCTCTCCTAAATAGGAGGGATACGGGCGATCCGCTGCAGGGCAGGGCTGAGAATTACGTCCAATTCCTCGCAGACAAGGTTGCTCGGTTCTGGGCGGACCTGGACTCCAATTCTGCAGAACCAGCCGAGGCACTAAGGGATGATCTGGTAAGCCATCGCTGGGTTGAGTTTCAAGCTGTTACCCCTGAGGATGTGGACAAGGCGATGAGAGCTGTAGGAGCCTCCACATGTGTGCTGGACCCGTGCCCCTCCTGGCTGCTTGTAAACAGCAGAGAGGTGACAAGAGGCTGGATCCAGGCGGTTGTTACCGCCTCTGTACGGGAGGGGGGTCTTTCCCCCCGCTTTAAAGGCGGCGGTGGTGAGACCCCTCCTGAAGAAACCATCCTTGGATCCAGCTGTTTTAAATAACTATCGTCCGGTCTCCAACCTCCCCTTTGTGGGGAAGGTTGTTGAGAAGGTGGTGGCCTTTCAGCTCCAGCGATCCTTGGAGGAAGCCAGTTATCTCGATCCTTTCCAGTCAGGCTTCAGACCTGGCTGCAGCACAGAAACCGCTTTGGTCGCGTTGACCGATGATCTCTGGAGAGCCAGGGATGGAGGCCACGGCTCCATCCTGGTGCTCCTTGACCTCTCAGCGGCTTTCGACACCATTGACCATGGTATCCTTCTGCGACGACTGCGGGAAATGGGGGTGGGAGGCGCTGTTTTACAGTGGTTCTCCTCTTACCTCTCGGACAGGTCGCAGTCGGTGTTAGTTGGGGAGCAGAGATCGACCCCTAGGCCCCTAACGTATGGGGTGCCGCAGGGTTCGGTCCTGTCCCCCCTTCTTTTCAACATCTACATGAAACCGCTGGGTGAGATCATTCAACGGCACGGGATAAAATATTACCAATATGCGGACGATACTCAGTTGTATCTGTCCGCCCCGTGCCAACTCAACGAAGCGATGGATGTGATGAGCCAGGGTCTGGAGGCTGTTAAAGACTGGATGGGGGTCAACAAGCTTGTGCTCAATCCAGAAAAGACCGAGTGGCTTCTGTGTTTCCCTCCCACGAATTGGCCAAGTGTTCCATCTCTCAGGCTGGGGGGTCAAATTTTACGCCTCTCAGACAGGGTTCGCAACTTGGGAGTCCTCCTGGACCCACAGCTGACCTTCGAACATCATTTGTCAGCTGTGACCAGGGGGGCATTTGCCCAGGTTCGCCTGGTACACCAGTTGCGTCCCTACCTGAACCGGGAGGCCCTCACAACAGTCACTCGGGCCCTTGTGACCTCTAGGCTGGAATACTGCAATGTGCTCTACATGGGGCTGCCCTTGAAGAGCATTCGGCGACTTCAGCTAGTCCAGAATGCGGCCGCGCGAGCGATTGTGGGTGCACCTCGCTTCACCCACGTAACACCTATCCTCCGCGAGCTGCACTGGCTGCCTGTTGATCTCCGGGTGCGCTTCCAGGTGCTACTTATCACCTACAAAGCCCTTCATGGTAGTGGGCCTGGGTACTTGAGAGACCGCCTACTGCCAATTACCTCCACTAGACCGATACGATCGCATCTATTAGGCCTCCTCCGAATTCCATCTTCCAGCCAGTGCAGACTGGCAACTACCCGGAGGAGAGCCTTCTCGGTGGCTGCTCCGACCCTCTGGAACGAACTCCCCGTGGAGATTCAGACCCTCACCACCCTCCAGTCCTTCCGCGCCGCTTTAAAGATCTGGCTGTCCTGGCTGGCCTGGGGTTAGGATTCTAACCCCACCCGAATTGTGTGACTGTTGTGCTCTCTTTTAATATGTTGTATTGTCTCCATGTTGGAATATTGTTTGTCTTCCCCCCCCCTTTTTGAACTGAGCCGCCCTGAGTCCCCCCAGGGAAAAGGGCGGCATACAAATAAATGGAAAACTAAAACTAAACTAAACTAAATACAAAGTGAAATAACAAAAAATGAACAAAAAACTCAAAAAGTAGAAACAAAAGTAGAAGAAATGGAGAAGAGAATAGAGATGGTAGATGAGAAGCTGACTACACTAAACAGACAATTAGGGGGGGGGATAGTGTTTTTGGAACTCAAAAAAGCTGGCTTCTTTCTGTGCTTTCAAAATATAGTAGAAGAAAAGGAGGAGGATTTAGGGGAAACAATCACAGAGATTGCTGCGAACATATTACAAAACAAACAAACAAACGAGAAGGGACATAGACGAGGTGTATCGAATCCACACAAATTATGCCAGGAGACACAGACTCCCAAAAGAAAT
Organism: Thamnophis sirtalis; assembly: GCF_051295495.1. Taxonomy (NCBI): domain Eukaryota; kingdom Metazoa; phylum Chordata; class Lepidosauria; order Squamata; family Natricidae; genus Thamnophis; species Thamnophis sirtalis. The sequence continues at coordinate 39,827,051 of NW_028261381.1, read as the reverse complement.
CCATATACGCTTTACTAGAAAATCGGTAAGAGATGAAGTATATAAGAAAGTGAGAGAAGAACAAATAACATATAAAGGAAAAGAGATACAAATCCTGAGATAAATCCTTAAAATAGTGAGAGACCAGAGAAGGCAATATCAGTTCCTTACACAACAACTAATAAGGTACAATGTAATGTTCAGATGGCTCACACCAGAGGGAGTGATGATTACCTGGCAGAATAAAAGATATAAAATAGACACAGTCAGGGAAAGCACATGAGTTCTTTGAACATCATTTCACCGCTGAGGAAGAACAAGAAAGTAAAGAGAAACCAGAGAGTAGAAGTCAAGAAGAACAGTCAGTTGAAAACAGGGAGGAAGAGAACAAAGAAGACAGGAAAGAGAACAAATGGAGCAAGAAGGTAGTAAAATAGGAATAGAGACAAGAAACGCAAGGAAACGAAAGGCGGCACACAAATAACAATGGAACAAGAAATTAAGTTACTCTCACTAAATATAAATGGATTAAACTCACTGGAAAAGAGAAGGCAAAGTTTGACTAGATTTCAAAAAATAAATATGGACACAGTATGCCTTCAATAGGTACATATTAAAAACCAATATAACAAACTACTAGAATATCCAAAGTTAGAAAAATTATTTACAACATTAGCACAACAACAAAAAAGAGAAATTGCAATATACATCAAATAATGGATAAATGCAAAAAATATGCAGATGAAGAAGGGAGGATTTTAATGATAGAAATAAAAACAGAACAAAGAAAAATTCTTGTCACAGCAATATACGCCACAAATAAAAACCAAAAAGAATTTTACAAGAAGATCCACCAAAAAATAACAGAAATAGAATATGAGGATATATGTCTAAATGGTGACTTCAATGCTGTAGCAGATATCAACAATGACTACAAGAGTAACAAAAGAAATAAGAAAAGAAAAGAATGCTACCATCTACCTTTTTCGAAATGGTGCAGGAATTGAGCCTGAAATATGTATGGAGAGAAAGGAATATAGGAAACAAACAATTTACATATTATTCAAACCCCCACAAATCATGGTCAAGAATAGATATGAGAAGAGATGTTGAACAGGTTGAAATAATGACAAACACCTGGGCAGATCACAACTCAATAAAAATAACATGGAAAGGACCAAAAAGGAAAAATGAATGAAGGTCAATAAATCAAAAATAGTGAAAGATAAAGAATATATAAAAATGATAGAAAGAGAATTGAAACTTTTCTACAAAGTAAAGAAGAAGAAACATAGTTACAAAATTTATGGGATACCACAAAAGCTTTTACAAGATGGTTGACAATAGCGTATTTGGCAAGGAAAAACAAGGAAAAGAGACAAAATCAAGAAACATTTGAGAAAGAACTTAAAGAATTGGAAATGGACCTGCAAAAAACCCCACAAGAATCAAAAATAAAGGAGAAAAAAAGAACTATTAAAACACAAATTTAATTTGATGACACAAGAAGAGATGGCCCAAAAAATTAAATTTGCAAAACAAAACTATTTTGAAAATGCGAATAAACCAGGAAGATGGTTAACACACAAATTGAAGCAAAGTTACCAAAATCATGAAAGGAAGCATATATAACATTGATACCCAAAGAGGATTCAGACCCTCAACAAATAAAAAATTACAGACCAATTTCTTTACTAAATGCAGATTATAAAATCTTTACATCAAAAATGGCAGAGTGAATTTAAAAAATATTAAATGAAATTATCCACACAGATCAAAATGGCTTCTTACCAAAATGTCAATTAAAAACCAATATGAGGATAATTATAAATACACTAGAATATTATGAAGATAATCTGGGAAAACAAGTTGCACTGGTCTTTTTAGATGCCCAGAAGGCCTTTGATAACTTGAATTGGCATCTCATTATCATACAGTTAAAAATGATTTGGAATTTTTTTTATAAAAATGATAGAATCAATTTATTTGGCCCAGACAGCAAAAATAATAATAAATAGTGACACTACAGAAGAAGTTAAGATATGGAAAGGAGTGAGACAGGGTTTTCTATTATCACCTTTATTATTTATACTATCACTGGAAGTTCTACTAAGAGAAATGAGAAATAATCAAGAAATAAAGGGATTAAAAATTAAAAAAGGGGAATATAAAACACAGGCATTTGCGGATGATATGGTATTCATATTAGAGGATCCGTTAAAATCAGGAATTAAATTAATCCAAAAAATAGAGGAATTCGGTAAGGTAATGGGACTTAAAGTTAATAAGAACCCCAAAAAGATCATTACGAAGAATTTTATTAAAAAATAAGAGCAAGAATTAGAGGAAAACATGGGAATACAAATAGCAAAAAAAGTAAAGTACCTAGGAATTTGGCTGACAGGGAAATGCTCAACATTTGAAGAAGATAATTATGTTAAAATGATTCAGAAAATTAAGAATGATCTGGAAAATTGGAGGAAACTACAAATACCCTTAATGGGAAGAATTGCCATCATTAAAATGAATATACTACCAAAAAAAATTTTTTTTATTTCAAGTGGCACCGATTAGCCTAGGGAAATTTTTTTTCATAGATTTAAACAAACTAATTGTACAATTTATTTGGTCAGGGGAAAAACCACAAATTAAATTAAAATTGTTACAAGACCGTAGAGAAAGAGGAGGATTTGGACTTCCCGATTGGGAGCTTTATTACCAAGCAGCAGCTCTCACCTGGATGAAGGACTGGATCAATTTAAAAAACAGAAGATTATTAACAATAGGTTATAATTTGGAATTGGGTTGGCACGCCTTTATCTGGGATGGGGAAGACAAGATTCATAGCTATTTCCAAAAACATTTAATTAGAAAAGTTCTACTACAAACATGGTTAAAAATCAAAACAAAACATTACAATAAAATCCCAACCTGGCTATCCACCATGGAAGTTCTGATATACCTAAATGTATTGGACATAAACAAGATAATAAGATATAAAGACATATTAGACAACTAAGAAAGGCTAAAAACAAGGCAAGAACTGAAAGACAAGGGAATAGATGGCTGGTGGCCCTATCTACAAATACAGGCAAGGTATAAAAAAGACAGGGAAAGGGACGGATTCTATAAGGAGCCGAAAGAGCTGGATAAAATTTTACAGGAAACTGAAGAAAAATTGATTTAAAATTATATATCACTACTTATTAAAATTTAAAATAGAAGAAGAAACTGTGAAAGGAACGATGATAAGATGGGCAATAATGTTTGTGTATAGTATAGAATTGGCGGAATGGGAAAAATTTGGGAAATAAACTACAAATTAATGATGGCAATGGCTTATAGAGAGAACATGTACAAGATGTTCTACAGATGGCATCTTCCACCAGCGACAATTGCAAAAATGTTCCCGGAGTGTTCCCCTATCTGCTGGAAATGCAACAAGCAACATGGAACAAACTACTATATGTGGTGGACGTGCATAGCTATGAAAAAGTATTGGAAAAAGATAAAAGATTGGTTAGAGGAGATTACTACACATCAAATTGCACTAAAGCCTGAATTATTTTTGTTAGGGATTATAAAAAGAAATTATGAAAAAAAACCCTATACTTAATTTTACACAGCAGCGAGAATTATATTCATACAAAACTGGAAAAATAATTATATACCAACAGAAGAAAATGTAATTTAAAAAATATTGGAATGTGCAGAGATGGGTAGGCTCACGAAAGAACTAAAAGAGAAAGACGAATCTGAATATTACTCCGTATGGGATTTATTGTACAATTGGCTAGAGGAAAGGAGGGGAAAAGCAGGAAAGCAAAAAAAAGGAAGAAAGATCAACAAAACAATAGACAACTTCAAAATCGGAAAAGGATTAAACGATTGAAATATGAGATAGACTATAGCAAATAAATATTACACAAAATGACATAAATGTTGTAAAAACTGTTACACACAAAATATATAGAATATTACATATAGAATGGAAAAAATGTATGAAATAATGTAAATGCACAAATATATATAGTCATAATTATACAAGATTTAATGTATTATATAGTATACAAAATGACATAAATGTAGTAAAAACTACTATACATAGAACATATAGAATATTATATATAGAATGAAAAAATGTATGAAATAATGTAAATGCACAGATATATGAAGTCATAGTTATAAAATATTTATTGGTATAGATAAAGCAGACACAACAGATGGGTAAAAAAAATGTAATGTGTTGCAAAGATGTGAAGTTTGTACAAACAAAATAAAATTTGTTTTTTTAAAAAAAGTTCATTAAATTGACTTCTCCAATTTTTACTAAACCTGGTCCTGCTTATGGCATAAGTCTTCACTATATACAATACATTTCAATTGATATGCCCAAGTTCCAGGATCCAATATGCTAAGTATTAGGAATTCCATATTTTTTAAACATTTACTATTTACTCCAATTCTGAGTATTTCTACAGGAGACAAGAGCTGTTCAAAGATTTTGTTTCCTAACTGAGAAGCTTTTGACTATTCTGAATCACAATGGTAAAGAAAGTATGATTTCTGGAATATTTTCCTGTTGCCTTACCAGCTGTGGTCCTAAAAGACATCTGTATTTCCTCTGTTTCATGAAGAATGTGTTGCATCTGTTCCAATATACATTAGTGTCTGTGTGTGTGTGTGTGTGTTGTGTAAGCCCTTATATGTTGCTTCTGCATATTCACCCATATTCAGATGGGTGAATATGTTACCATGCATGTGTGTTTCTGCTCCCATCACATGTCTCTGGATGTATGTTGGGAAGGATGGACAACCAGCAGATGGTCTTCTTTGGGTCACATGATTGACAAGGAAGGAGAGGAGATTTAGATTGGAGCAGTTGGCAGCATTCTGAGTAGCAGTCCAAGAGCTTTCTCATTGGCTCATTTTAAAATTTGGTATTTGTTTGGCTTGCTTCTCCTGGCAAATTTGATCTTTTCTTGGGGAGAGCTACCCTACTGATAGACAGAGGCCCAAACCCCTTTAGATGTTTCATTTTGCCCATCGGTTGGAAAGGATAAATGATGCTAATTTTATTATACTTTGTGGATACACCTTGTGGCCAGGTAACATGGGCAGCTGATAATTTTGCCGACAAAACTTTGGGTTACTCCCTTTCATTCACATCATTATGTGATATTGAGACAGAGAGAGATATAAGAATACCTGGAAAATTAAAATGCACCCTCTCTTTTCTCCCCTTCCTTTTTCTATGACTTAATAGCTATATTTGCTCTTGCTTCTTCATTATCGTGGTTACTTGGACTCCGTTTGTAACACTGAAAAATGGCATTAAACAATCCATATACAACACAGCACAAAACAATATTAGATAACAGTTGACACATTATCTGTGTCATTTCAAACAACAATAGTAAAAAGAAAAGTAAGAAATTTATTTATTTATTTGCCACCCATCTTACGAGAGGCAACTCTAGGTGGTTTATAATCAACGTGGACAAAGATGGCAAGATGCAGAGCAAAATACTCATGGACAGAGATGGAGTCTTATCTCACTCCAGTATAAAATGACTCTATCAGGGTCTCAGGCCAATTGGCAGAGCCAAGACTTCAGACTCTTATGAAAGGTCAAAAGGGTGGGTGTGGATTGCACCTCAAGGGGCATGATGTCCCATAGGGCAAGCCACAGCAGAAAAGAATCTTCTGGATCCCATCAGCTGGACTTTATTGATCAACAGGGTCTACCCCATGCCCCTTCTGGTGGCACAGATGGGACGAAGCAATTCCATTGGGATGAGACAGTTCCTCGGGTAATCTGGAGGATTACCTTTCCATGTGTAGAATGTATATTATATTGTCCTTGCTGAAAGACTGTGTACATTTCCAACTGTTTTCTTTTTCTTTCAGAGGTGTCCATGGTCATTTCAATGGTAAACGTCCTTGGGCCTTAGGAGATGAGTGCATTGTTGAGCTTATGGCTGAGCTTGTGGGTAAGAAAAGACTATTTTAAAAGCTTTTTCTCCAACTTTATATCATGGAACTTTTCTTTGTAGATGTTTCTGGCCTTTTTTTCTGCTCTAATTGTTTCTCACCAAGTATGTGAAGTTAACACTGTATTTTAAAATGGTGAGGTGCAAAGATTTAATGCAGACAACACTATATGAGCAAATGTATGTCACTACTCTAATTGAGTCTGGGTTCTGGAATCACCATGAAGTACTTGCTCTAAAGGAAACTTGACATCCCTACAAATGTATATTCATGTCACAGTGAATCAATTATCATTCCTTTTGTTTACAAAGCAATACTTGCCTGTTACATGATAATGTCTTTCATTGCTTCAAGAGAACCAAATGCTTAATAGGGCAGAATATGATTCAGAGATCACTTACAGACAAAGAAAAGATTTGGGGAGTGTAAATTGTCACTTGCAGAAGTCAGCCCCAAAGGTGCTTTTTCAAGGGGCAACTGGACTTTCTGGTTTTTCTTTGAAGATATTTCACTTCTCATCCAAGAAGCTTCTTCAGCTTTGATTGGATGATGGGGAATGGAGGGGTTTATACCACCCGGAGGTTTATATTTGTCACCGGGGTCACCTGAGTGGTGCAAATGGGTGTGGAACCTTCTTGGATGTGACCTTAATGACCCACTTAAATTATGCAAATGCAAGGAGTATAAATCCTTCCATTACCCATCATTTAGTCACAGCTGAAGAAGCTTCTTGGATGAGAAGTGAAACATCTTCAAGGAAAAACCAGAAAGTTCTGTTGCCTCTTGAAAAAAGCATATTTGGGACAACCATGACCTGGATGACTGAAAATCTCCACAGACATTTTGCAGAAGTCAGTATTTCTCTAGGAGATATACAATCAGTTCCTAACATTAGTCACAAAAGCAATAGGGATCCTCTCCAGGTGAAGGAATGGCACTGAACAGTTCTAGCATAAATTATTGTACTGTGAGTGACATGAAAATGCATTATCTCTACAAATGTATATTATTGTGAATGTGGATAATAATTAAACTGATTGTAAAGTATTGTTTCATGAATTAAATTTTGTATTAAAGTGTTACTTGTCTTTTTTTAGGAAATATTCTCCTTTCAGGAGATGTGGGGATATTTCTTAAATCAGCCTTGCTCTATATTAGCGAAGTATGTCTGTTTTACTGAGTTAAGTACTAAACTTCCAAAACTCATCTTTCTTTTTGCGTTTACCAGGAAAAGCCCTGGTTATATAATAGATAAATTGAAGGGCAAATTTTCCAAAATAACTGCTGAATGTGTTTTCTATTCCTTTCCATAATTATGCTTTTATACACATTGTAAAATGGACATGAAACAAATAGAAAAAGAATCTAGTTCTGTTTTGTTTCAAGATTGCCCAGTTAAACTGTAAGCAGTACCATCAGTGTGGTTTAGCTATAATTTACATATTTGATGTATGAGCACCATGTTCTTTTCTTTATTTTAGGAATCCCCCCCCCCACCTTTCTTGGTAGTCATTTGAAGTCACTGGCTGTCATACAGCAATAATTTAGGGACTTAAGAAACAGAAGAAAATACCTAATTCCAAATGCATCATGGAAAATATCCTTGATTAATGTTGGTTGCCTACTGCATTCCTTCAATCTGTATTTAATATGCACAGATTAATAGTCTTCCTAATAAGCCTTCCATTCATCAATAGATTCACATATATTATAATTGCTGTAGAATTAATTCATTCAGACCCTTCCCTAAAGAGCTGTGTGTGTGTGTGTGTGTGTGTGTGTGTGTGTGTGTGTGTGTGTGTAGTGGATGTATGCATTTATTTTGTGTATTAATATATTACTGTAATTTACATTGGACTTTTGACTTGTTACACAGAGCAACACAAAAAATAATACAGCAACAAAAATTAAATATTAAAACAAGAACAAATGATAAATGAAAAAGATGCAGATATCAGGCACTTTTCAATCCTTGAATGTCCTCTGAAACAAAGTTGTTTACTAATTTCTGCAAAACCATTAATCTGCATGCTAATTAGATCCAAAAAAGAGGCTCTCCCAAAGTATGTGGGCTGAAGCTGGAAAGCTTTGCTTGTAAGTCCTTGCTCTGTTGACCTCACATAATTTGGGAACTGCCAGAAAATGTTGGTAAATATTACATGCTGGGTGAATCAAATTTGTCATTTTTTTAGTCCTATAACTAGTTAAGTACCAAGTCATATTAAATCTATCATTTTTAATTCCACCCAGAAATTTATTAGCATCGATTCAGATAACACAGAACAGGTGTTACATATTTGTGGCAGCCCTCATTCTCTATCACATGAAGTATTAAATTTTGCAGCTTCTCTAGTTTTTTTTGAAAGATTGTCCCAGGTAGAGCACACTGAAGTGATCAAAGATATAATGGTCACCAGACAAGCAGTGTTGCTGGACCACTCTCTTTAAGTCCACTAGATAGATTTGGGCAAAGATGCCCTTGGCCAATGCCTTTACTTGCTTGTTTAGAAATAGCTGGACTACAATACCATTCCGTGAAGAGTTATCACCAGAGCTGGGAGATAATCCTGCACATACAGCAATTTGGCCTTACTGGAATTCAGCTTCAGCCTATTTTATCTTAGAGACCTCAACCATTTTCAAGCACTGAGTCAGGACTTTATCAGCATCTTTGGCCCAGCCTATGTAGAAATTTGAAACAGATGAGATCTCACTCTGAACCAGTGAATAACTTCTCAGTAGCATATATGTTAAAAAATGAAGTGAGACCCAGCCAGCCTGATTTCTCTTCCCCTAATACTACTAGATGGAACTACCCATTCAGAAAGAAGTGAAACCATTGAAGCCCAATGTCCCAATTCCTATTGGTTGCAGGAAGTGCAAGAGGATACCATGATCAATGCTATCAAATATTAAAGAGGTGCCTGTTGGGATCAAGAGGATCCCAATGCAAGTAATCATCCTAAGTACTTAAAGTGACTTAAAGTGATCCAACTAATTCATTTTGGGGACAATATATAAATGAGGCTCCACCACCACCTCAACATTTCTTAAAATAGCAGTGGTTGGTCTAGGCAAGGTTTCTTGAGGGCAGGCACAGTACCACTGTCTCCTTTAAACTGGGACACAGTAATTCTTCTCTCATAGAAGTGTTGGCTGTCTTCTAGGATCTCCAAGGCACTAGGAGAGTTATAGATCAAGGTAACAGAGTTCATACTATAGTGCCGTGATGGCGAACCTATGGCACGCTGAGCCATTTCTTAGGGCACGTGAGGTGTTGCCCTGTAAGTCAGCTGATTTCTGCATTTTTGGCCGTTTTTGCCTGAAGCCTCTGGAGGGTGAAAAACAACCCAACGTGCAAATCGGAAGTTCAGAAACGGACTTCTGCTTTGTGCATTACACCGACAAAAAAAAAGGTCCTACGGGCAATCTGGAAGTCCATTTCTGAACTTCAGGGTTGCATGTTGGGCCATTTTTCAGCCTCCGGAAGCTTCAGAAGGCTTCCCTAAAGCCTCCAGAGGGCAAAAAACAGCCATATGGGGCAACCTGAAAGTCAGAAAATGGGCCGTTTCTGGCCTCCCAAAGCTCTGCGGGGAGCAGGGGGGTGTTTTTGCCCTCCTCAGGCTCCTAGAAAGCCTCTGGAACCTGGGGGTGGCGAAAAATGGGTCCACCATGCCATTGTGTGCCAAAAGCGGGGGGGGGCGAGGGGAGTCGCATACACATGACCTTCCCTTGCATTCCCACCATTTTTGGCACTTGATGGCAAAAAAGTTAGCCACTCTATTGGAGGCCACAGCCTGAAAATAAGACATTGTTTCAGGGACTTTATCAGATTCTGTCAATGTAATAAGATACAAATCATAGTGGTCAGGCAGAAGATCCTTTCATAATGGGGAATGGGAAACTTTAAACAAAGTGCTTGGATGACATTCCGCCTGTACAAATCTTAATAAACTGTTTTTTCCAGAATATAAGACGCTCTGAAGTATAAGACGCATCTAGCTTTTGGGGAGGAAAACAAGGGGGAGGGAAATCTGCCTCTGCCTACCAGCAATTTGCCTCCTTGCAGCAAACAGCAAACAGTACAAAAGATATACACTGTTTGCATTATTACATTTCAGACTATACTTGTACAGATGCTGTTAAAATTGGTTCACCGACAAAAGGGCGACCGTCAAAAACGTGCCCGACTAAACCACGGTGACAAAACCATGAGTTCTGAACTGCGCTGACGAATGAGCGCTGAATCGTGGCGACAACAGCACGCCGACAGAAGGCCACTGTAAACCTAATCCTAACGCTAACCCTAATCCTAAACGTAACGCTAACCCTAACCCTAAACGTAACCCTAAATGTAACGCTAACCCTAAACCTAACCCTAAACCTAACCCTTAACTTAAATCACGCTTCTGTCGACACGCTGTTGTAAATCGCCCTTCTGTCGATGCGCTGTTGTCAATGCGCTGTTGCCGCATTGATGATGTCGTTTTAGCGACGCGGTTTTGTCAGCACGCTTTTGTCGTGCGCGCTTTTGTCGGGTCACGGTTAAAATTGATGTGGCTTTCTGGAAGTATAAATTATTCTCTGCTGTTTAAAAGAAGATACAATAGAACTGGGCCTCTTCAGATCAAGCATTTATTTTAAAAAGCTTCTTCATTTTGTTACGTTGTCTAGAACAATAATATAGTAGTCTTTAAAAAAAATAACACTATTTGACCATTCTATAGGCATTTATAGTTATAGACCTACTTCCTTGCAGCAAAATAGCAAACAGCCTGTTTCAGTTTGGACTGATTAGAAGAAGAAAAAAATCTGCCTCTGTCTCACAGCAATTTGCCCCTTGCAGCAAACAAGATTTCAATTTAAGCACGGGTCTCCCGATGATCAGCTGTTTCAGACTGCAGGGATTGCCATAGCCTATTGCCGCCTCCGCAAGCCCCATTTTCTCCATTTCCCGCAAGGAGGTAAATTGCTAGGAGGCAGAGGCCAAAGGCGTGGGTAGAGGTGGGTGGGTGGGTCTACATTTGGTGTATAAGATGCACCCAAATTTTCACGCTCTTTTAGGAGGAAAAAAAGATATGTCTTATACTCTGAAAAATATGGTATTTCATATATACTTTAATATACAGGTAGTCCTTGACTTATAACAGTTCATTTAGTGACTATTTAAAATTATGACACTAAAAAAGTGACTTATGACCGTTTTCACATTTATGACCATTGCAATATCCTTATGGCCTCTTGATCATAATTCAGATGCTTAGCAGCTGCTTCATATTTATGACAGTTGCAGTGTCTGGATGTCATCTGATCACCTTTTGTGGCAAGAAAAGTCATAAAATGGACCAAAACCTACTTAACAAATGCCTCACATAGCAACATAAATTTTGGGCTCAATTATGGTCGTAAGTTGAGGACTACCTATTTATGATACAATATAGATCTGAACATGAGTTTGTACTATGTGCTTACTCAGATTTACTTTTTATCTTTCAACACTCACACTCCAGGCAGTGCTTCCACCATTTTGTCACCTGGAGATCCCAAGTTAACCAAGGATGTACCTGGTTCACAAAGAGAGGCTCCTATGAATGCTTGTTGCTCCCTGATCTATGAATCATGACTGAGCATTGGGCATTTAAGGCAAGGGGAAAGGTGCTGGGCACTTTGAAGACATGATAGTTTTTATTTTGGAAGATCTGGTTTGGTTAAATTATATAACTTAATCCTAGAAGAGATCAGACAGGTTTCTGTTCTGACCCCCTCCTCCGTCCAGTAACGAATGCCGAGACAAGCTTAACTGGAATGTACTTTAATAGCAAGACACCAAGACCTTGATGGCTGAAAGCCAAGCAGAACAAACAGATAAGGACCTTGGCAGCAACTCAGACAAACTCAGGCAACAATAAACACAGATAAGGCTTGCCAGCAATGCAGCCTACCAAGCTTACAGTAATGTCCTCCGACATTCAATCCTGCGTTGACTTCTGCAAAGAGGGCCGTGTGCACAAGTAGCTTTTTATAGTCTGGAGAGGAGCCTAATGACCACCAGCTGAGTACAATCACCTTCTGTAATTGCGTAATTGTTCCTGACGCCTAGTAGCTCTTTGATGGCATGCATCCAGGAACAACTCACTACTGGCCTCCGGCTCACTCTCCCTTGTCTCCTCCCCACTGGTCCAAGGCTCAGGTGCCTCCTGGTGGCCAACCAGCCTCTCTGCGCCCTGCTCAGAGTCAGAACCCTGTCCAGAGTCCTCCACATCCTCCAGAGCTGACTCAAGAGGGCCCCTCGCTGTCGGAGTCTGGTGGCAGCTCCAATGGCACCTGCTGGGCCACAACAGGTTTCCATCTTTATTTTTACCTTATTGTTATTTACCTTGGTTTTGCTGGACTTTATATTTTATGTCATTTTGGTTTAGTAAATTGTTCCCTGTATTTTAAGACTTACTATGGATGTTTTAAGGCACATGGAGGCTCAGTGGCTAAGATGCTGAGCTTGTTGATCAAAAAGGTTGACGGTTTGAATCCCTAGCACCAGGTCACAGTGTGAGCTCCCATTACTTGTTCCAGCCCCTGCCCACCTAGAAGTTCGAAAGCACGTAAAAAATGCAAGTAGAAAAATAGGAACCACCTTTGGTGGGAAGGTAACAGTGTTCCGTGGGACTTTGACGTTTAGTCATGCCGGCCACATGACCACAGAGATGTCTTCATACAGCGCTGGCTCTTCAGCTTTGTAATGGAGATAAGCACCGCCCCCTAGATTCGGGAGCGACTAGCAATATGTGCCAGAGGAACAATTACTTTTACCTTATGGATGTTTTAATATTCCTATAGTATATCATGTAGGCCACTGACATTCACTTAGATTGAGTTGGGCTAGAAATGGAATACATAAATAAAGCATTGAATAAATGATATGGTCACAGGGAAGGCAATCCTTACATCCAGTCCTATGATCATGATCATCATCACCATCATCATACCCCTTTATACAATAATTGATACCCATGAGAATCCCAGGTCATTGTAATGCTGTCTCTTATATCACATCTGATTTAACCTAGCTTGTCCTACGTTTATGCTGCTGTATCATGCAAAGCTGAGTGTCCCAACCTTTCTTAGGCTGCTGGTTTTACCTGGTGAATCAGATCTGCTCCATTTCTATGGAATTATGTGCCTCACACAGTTCACTTCTGCAGAGCAACCCATCCTGGTCTCAATAAGGTCTTCAGAAAGGTTTTTGCTACCATCGTCCATTTTGCAAATAAGGACAAATCGGGGTCCACAAAACAGCAGTGCTGCCTGGGAGGAAATCAAAGCACAGAGAGCAGCATAGCAACAAACAAAGCAATTACTGGCTGTGAATGTAACAGGAGAAAATGTAATGTAAAATCTGCCAGACAGCCAATAAATCTGTTTTTTACACATTGCTTGTTCCTTTGGTCAGGAAAAAAAATATCTGTTTTTTTATCCGAGTTTTGCAATGAAACATAATGTCACTTCTCAAGCAAAAGGAGTAAAAAAAAGTTTCCTCACGCAATACTAGATATAGCTTTCATATATTTTTCCAGTGCACGCTTCTTTGAATATGAGTGGACTTTTATCATTTGGAGTGGCATGTATTTTATTGTTGCAACAGTTTATTATTTCATTGTTTGTGGCACAATCAGCCAGATGTTCAGGCTGAATTTGACATTTCTGTCCACCTATCAAGTACTTCCCAAAGCTGCTGGTTTTCCATCAGATATTTTGAGATTGTACCCAAAACTACTACTATTGGTACTACCTTTGCTTTCTTTTGCCACTGTCATTCTATTTCTTTTTATTAACATTATCATTGATGGCGGTTATATTTTTATTTACTGTGTTTGTTTTCAAAATAGCACTTGAGTCCATTTTTTGCAGGAGCATAGATTGAGAATTGAATAGTGTCCTTTCAACCATTTGTACTTTCTTGGTTTGAGGTATTTTAATTTGGGGGTTTATTTCTTAACCCATATTTGTACACACAATATCATTAAATTTGCTGATCTCTTAGTGCTACCATGTACCATCCCTCCCTTTCCACAGGTTATTTTCCCTGCCCCCAGTGTTGTTGTTTTTTTACATCAAAATTCCAAAGAGTGGTTTGGCATTCATCTTTCAAGCTTATTGTGGAGACTCTAGAAAGAGTGCAGAGAAGAGCAACAAAGGTGATTAGGGGACTGGAGGCTAAACATATGAAGAAAGGTTGCAGGAACTGCGTATGTCTAGTTTAATGAAAAGAAGGACTAGGGGAGACATTATAGCAGTGTCCCAATATCTCAGGGGTTGCCACAAAGAAGAGGGAGTCAAACTATTCTCCAAAGCACCCAAGGGTAGAACAAGAAGCAATGGGTGGAAACTAATTAAGGAGAGAAGCAACTTAGAACTGAGGAGAAATTTCCTGGCAGTTAGAACAATTAATAACTTGCCTCCATAAGTTGTGAATGCTCCAACACTGGAAGTTTTTAGGAAGATGTTGGATAACCATTTGTCTGAAATGGTATAGGGTTTCCTGCCTAGGCAGGGGGTTGGACTAAAAGACCTCCAAGGCCCCTTCCAATTCTTTTATTCTACTCTATTCTAATTTCACTTTACTGATTTTACAGCAGGTTAATAAACTATCTCTTATTTTCCCCCATTTTCTCCATGGGAACAAATTATTTTTTCAAGAATTCCAAATTGTGATCCCATTATGCCAACCATCTCAACTGGATAGTTACCAGATATTTTGCCTTTAGGCAAAAATTAAAGAGAAAAAAAGCAAGTACAGCATAAAACTTGATTAGAATATTCTCTGCTCACTGTGGTATTTTTCAATAAATGTTCATTTTCATTTAATAGGATGCAGCATATTTACCTAAAAGGGTTTGGTTTCTTTAATGCACTTGTCATATAAAAATAAACTACTTTAAATAGTTTGGTTGTTGATGCTTAACATTTTACAGAGGAGGAGGAGGAACGACTGGGGTTGGTTCTGCAAAACAGTGAATATTGTCTCTCATGGGATTTATTCAGGAACAGAATAGAGGCTGTACATAGCATTTCTTTTTGGCATTTAAAGGTTTATGGCTCTGTAATACCTGGCTTTTAAATGAGCACACATTTTCTTTTAAATGAAGGCTGCAATTGTTAAATGCATTGTGAAATACAAACTCAAGGTCCTTGAAGGCCTGGGCCCACTTAGTCCATTTTCCACCTCTAGTTAATATGCTAAGCAATGTAAGGAGGAAATAGCTCCCCCTCCATTCTTCCTTCTGCATTTTATTAATGTACTATAACCTTGCCAGTATTATCTTCTGATGGGATGAAATTGTCCTATTTCTCATTTCCTACACTTGTATTCGGTGAATATAATGAATACTTTCCAAAGTTACAATAGAAGTAATGACCAAAGGCTGCTCTCTCTCTCTCTCTCTCTCTGTGTGTGTGTGTGTGTGTGTGTGTGTGTGTGTGTTTTTCCTTCACAAAGAAGATTTATAAGGACATCTGGGTATTTAGGCTGTCCGTGAATTTTTTATTTATTTTTTATTTATTTTTTTGTGGTGGATGAATAATGAGACCAAGGGAACAAACTTTATTTTGTCTACTGGACACTTGTTATTAAATATTGTAACAGCTTAATTGGATCATAGAAACATTACTTCCAAAATGTGGTGCAGGCTGTGAAGCATCACCATTTTCCTAGGGCATACATAAACTGTTTTGTTGTCATGGAAATCTGTTAAAAAAAGCTTTTAATAAATATATCATTGTAAAGAAGTCCACATGAAAAATGTGATGTCATATTCAATATAGGATATTGGCGGACTTCTGAAGGTGAACTTCAGATTAACCATTTCTTTCTCAACTGTGCTTTATTCTGTAAATGACAGAAAGTAGTTCTATTTATTTTTTCAATACACTTCGAAAGAAAATCAGGCTATAAAAGAGCCAGGTCTTGTTCTACTACTTTATCTATACCTTTTGATTTCCATTTGTAGAATATACATGACCCTTGATGGAACAAGAACATACAACAAAAAAGGAAGATGACAGTTGTTACCAAACTGACAGGGGATGTTATTACTGCAAGGTCTTTTTTGCAGGTCTTATGGAGTGCTGTATCACTAATTACTACTAATTATTAATTTTATAAAATTAATAATTACTGATTTTATAAAAAGCTCTGAAGACCCATTTATTTCCTCATGATTTCCTTGGACCAAGTTTCTTTGTATTTGGAATCCAGGTTAATTCTATTATTTTTAAAATGCTTGAGGATTATTGTGTAATTATTTTAATATAGGTTTTTAAAACATCTTGCTACGCTTTCCTGTATATCATTTTTATTTTGTAAGTCACCTGGAGAGAAATTGTGATAAAGATAAAGCAGATATCTTGAGACTAGTTCTGTGCATGCATTGAATTAGAATATATCCTTCTAGAACACAAATACTGAGGGACAATATGTAAAAAGAATAACAAATACATTGCCAGAGCAGTTCTAGCCTAGAAACTAGCATTATTTACCAATAAAAGTTCAATTGCTAGGTAATAGAGTGACAATGAAAAGTATTTAGGAAGGAACAAAATCAAAAGAGTTATTCTCCCTCTAAGAGTTATTTCATTGAGAAAATGTAATACAGAATGTAGTTCTGAAACTCTACTAGGCTTCTTAAGTTCAATTTGGCTTAATAAGGATGTTCCAGAGTCATTTGATTGTTATTTTTACTTTTGCAAATAGGAGGGAGAAATCATTGCCATGGGGTCCAAAATTCACCCATAAGATTCCAGAGCAACTGTAGGTTGCATAATACCAATTATTCATTGTAATCGGACTAAAGTGTAAGTTTAGAGGTTTGCTTCAGAACATAATACATCTGGATCAGCCCTGTATAATGGTTTATCACATATCTCCATTGGTTCCATTCTTATTTCTTAACAAGGCTGTGAAGATGTTCAATAGAAGACTTTATGTATATCAGGATTGAACTCTCTGAGCTTGTTTTCTTGCAGATGTTTCATTACCCAACTAGGTAATGTCATCAGTGGTAGAAGTGGGTGGGGTTTGCTTTTTGTTTATATACTACTGGTTTCTTGTGTCAATATTGGTGGAAATGGTTTTGAACATTCCTTGATTGGGCTGTTGGTTACTGTTTGATTATTGGTGGAGTATTAATCTTGGTGTTAATTTCTGCTTATCTCTATGCGGATTGGTGGCAAGGGATGTTGTGGTCTTTTAACTTTTTGAGAGTCTCTTTTGAATGGTATGCGGATGTTGCATTTGAGGGAGCTATGTGGAAACTCCACTGCTGAACACCTGAGAAGCTATAGTATTGTTTAAATTCTCCACTTTTTTCATTAAAATTATTTCTGGCTTCTTCCCTTTCAACATCCCACTTTTATCATCAGCCCTCAGGTTTTTCTGCTATTTTCTCTCTTGAGAGACACACCTTAAAAATGTGCTTAACAAGTCAGACTGAAATAAGAATATTCTTAAAAGGGTTTTCTGATTAGCAAGTATATTTCCATCCAGATTGTGAGGGATAATTGCTCTTTCATTTTTAATATGAATTCACTCATCCTTTTCTCTTATCTGATCAACTGATAGAAATTGGAATGGATGTTGCTCTTCAAAGTGTGTTGGGAAAATCCATTAGTAGTGGCTGTGATGTCCATTTAGTTGTGTTTTTAATAACATCAGAATTCTGGATTCCTAGTTGAGAACCAGTTATAAATCAGTGTTATATATGCTGTAATAAACGTTTGAGAAAGGTTTAAGCAAAGTCTTCATTTTTATTGGCATGTGTTTTGCAATGATCACTTCAGTAAAAGATTATTGCCTCTAGCAATATTTGGAGTCC
Organism: Thamnophis sirtalis; assembly: GCF_051295495.1. Classification (NCBI taxonomy): domain Eukaryota; kingdom Metazoa; phylum Chordata; class Lepidosauria; order Squamata; family Natricidae; genus Thamnophis; species Thamnophis sirtalis. The sequence goes on along the minus strand of NW_028261381.1, from coordinate 39,809,211 downwards.
TCAACTTATGACATCAATTGGGGCCTGAATTTACTAAATGCTGTGGCCATAAATTGTGACTGCATCATTTAGTAACAACTATTCCTGCAGTTTCAGGTCCTGTTTTTTAAGCAAATCCTATATTGATAGGCGAGACTGCTTTCTGCCAGCTTCCCACAAAGTCACTGAGGAAGCCAGCAGAAAGTTTTAGTCCCAGGCTAGAGGCAAGTGGCTGCTGCCAGAAGAGTGCAGGAGAGGGTCAACAAGTGTGTGCGAAGATTGTGTGGGAAGGGTGTGCGAAAAATGTGGGAGTTAGGAAGGGTGCACAAGAGATGTGGGTCAGAGAGGATGTGAGGGAGTATATAAGAGGCATGGCACAGGTTGGGGATGTGTAAGGTTGGACAAGTTGCATTAGAGGCATAGATTTGGGGAAGATTCACAGGTATATACAAGTTGCCAGTGTGATACAACTGCAAAAGGGTTGTGGTAAGGTGCATAGGTGTGGGAGATTGACCCCAGTGAGTTGCTACTTTCCCTACCAGCTTCCCAATAGAATTTCTGGGGAAGCTGGCAGGAAAAATTGTAAATGGGGATCACATGATCACAGTGTGTCGCAACTGGTCAAAAGTGTGAAGTTATTGTCAAAGAACCATATTGTGATTTTATGGCTGCAGGTTTCTTGGATGGCCAGAACTCTGAAAATGGATCATAACCGGGATTCACTCAGCCCCATTGTAACTTTGAATGGTTGTAGGTTAAGGGCTGCCCATAATTATTTATATGGAAAATATATATTTTTATACCAAAGCACAGTCCTGCTGTACAGTCCTGTACATAATGAAAGCTAATCAACAGATGGATTTTAAGGAAGGAAATGTTGCTGCCTCATTATCTACTTCATTTGCCACACTAGACTGGTAAAAAATAAATATTTTCCTGCTAAAGTAGCGTATTGAGCCGGTCAGGGAAATATTTTCATTTCATTGGTCCATTGTGACACATCAAAGACATATTTACTTTTCAGTCATTGGAGAGACTTTTGACAGCAAGCTAATATCATGGGAGTTTCAACATCATTGGAACAGACCTTGCATAGGACAAAAGGAAAACATCTGTGTAATTGCTTTTCAGGGGCTCGTAATGAGGAGGTAGCATTAATGAATGGTTTGACAGTTAATCTACATCTCCTAATGGTAAGTCATAATAACCTACATAGTGTCTAGCTACATGAAACTATGCAATAGATAGTCCATAATTTGTTTGTGCATCTGTTGAGGCATTAATACAATGTGGTAACTCTAGCTGGATTAAAATTTGTCCCTTGGTATTTGGGTTTAGGAATTCTGAATAGTGTACTAAAATAAATATCTTGGGTTTACAAACACACCAAAACAAAAACAAAAAAAAATGGTTATGTATCGTTAAGGTGAGAATTGACATGAGTGATAGCACAGTAGTGATGGAATGAAGTGACTCATTGCTTGCCTTCAAATCACAGCAATAATATTTTGGGCTGTCTAATGACAGTGCTTTGACATGGAGCTAATCAACATTTAGCTTTCAAATGTCATGGAAACTGTCTTAAAACCAGATATGCAAACATACTTACAAAGAAGCAATAGAAGATAGATACCCAACTCCTACTTACATCCTCTTCCTAGGCGTATTTGGTACCACAGGACATGAAAACAGTGTCAGGGTTTGGTAGCTTTTAAGAGATAATAAAAGAAACTAGTAGACTTCCTGCTCATATAAGTCTATAATAGGATAGGCTTGAACTTTGCAGAAAGAGCAAGTATACCTTAACTATCATGTTAAAAATCATCTGTTCAAAAATAGGTTATATGCATTCTTTGTTTTTGAAAATTTAGCCCAAGCTCACTGAATCTTATTTCTCTCTGATTTATGACCGTCAGCATTATTTTTCCTGTTTTAATGTTTTCTGTTTGATATTTTGGCATGTCAGTTTCTCATATTATTTAGAGAAAAATGGGAAACTAATTTTTCTAGAACCATCTTTTGAGTCTGGTCCAAAGTAGAATGTCCATTCTTGGATATGATTGAAGTTAAATCAGGCTGTGTACCATGGCACCAGATCAGGCCAGATGGATATCTCTGGTTAGTGCATATGTTTATTTTTTTAAATGTATACACTAGAAAAGGTTGGTTTCTAAATAACATCAACAGATTCTTATCAGGCACTTAAAAGCAGAATTTAAAAGTATGAACAATTCTTGCTTCCAAGTGTCTCCGAAGTGACATTTTGATTGTTACCCCGACATCCTTCAGAAGCTATTACAATGCAGAATAACTTACTGGCCAAGGAACTATAGGAGTTATTTCTTTCAGTTTTACAGAAGTGAAAGGAATACAAAACTTTAGGGATACAAAGAATAGACCTTCTGAGGAACACTTATCACACTTTCTGTATAGACGATTAGAAATTGATCACAACAGAATAATATAGTGATATTTCTATCTAGCCCTTTACCTTTTCATAAAAGTTTTCTGATTTTTTTTATTTATGCTGCATTTATATATAGTATATGATACCTTAGAATAGCTTGTTCTAATGTATTCTCCAAGTAATATTCTGAAATATACTAGATTTTATTCCATTTTATAGGTTGTAAGAAAGTTATTTTTACTTTTTTTATTAGACAGAAAAACTGGGTAATATATAAACAGATGTTGTTATACTGTAATACTCATAAACTCTCTCTCTTTTTTTGTTAATTCTAGTTAAAGTAACATTTGAGTTGCCACCAAGTGCCTATTCCTATTTTAGGACCAGTGGTGGGTTTCAGATATTTTTAGAACCTCTTCTGTGGGTGTGGCCTGCTTTGTGGGAGTGGCTTGCCAGCTATGTGACTGGGTGGGCATGGCCAACTTATAAAATGTGGTGAAACTCAATTAACAATGCTCTTGCTTAGCAACCAAAATGTTGGCTCAGAAAGTCTGGCATTTGAAGCACGCAAGTCTTAAAGCTGTCAAGTTACAAGACCTTTGCACTCCTAACCCTTTAGAAAAAAAAAAAACCCAGGGGTGTTTAAACTTGACAGCTTTAAGATTTGTGGACTTCAACTCCCAGAATTCCTCCTCCAGTCATGTTGGCTCAGAAAAGTTGGCATTGAAGTGTGCAAGTCTTAAAGCTGTCAAGTAACAAGACCTTGCACCCCTAACCCTTTAGAAAAAAAACCCCAGGGGTGTTCAAACCTGACAGCTGTAAGACTTCAAGGTTTAGATAGGACTCTTAGAGGTGGGTGGGGCGATTGGTGAGCCAGCCAATCAGTGAGCGCCGGGCGGGGCAAGCATGGTGTGGATGGGCAGGAGGAGGGAGCTAGAACCGGTTCTAAGCATCACCATAGAGTTGTGGAACCTCTTCTATAGAAGAGGTTAGAACTGTCAGGAACCCACCCCTGTTTAGGACAGAATTTACAAATTTGCAATAGAGCAAGCGAATTGAGAAAAAATTTGTTTTGCATTTGAATTCCTAAAGCATCTTCAAGTCATTTTATTTCCTATTGCAAGAAAAAAAATTATGAAGAAATATGCTAATCGTTTTCACTGCCCATAAGAAAATATGTAGAACATCTGGATATCTGATTGTGTTATATAAAGATAAACTTATATGTATCGATTATTTTGTAAGAGCCATTGTGGTGCAGAGTTTAGAATGCCAGCTCAAAGTTGACTCAGCCTTCCATCCTTCCGATGTCAATAAAATGAGGAACCAGACTGCTGGGGGCAATATGCTGACTCTGTAAACTGCTTAGAGGGGGCTGAAAAGCACTATGAAACGGTATATAAGTCTACGTGCTATTGCTATCTTTTCAGTGAGTTAATTAATATTTCATTTCAGATAATATAAATCTGTTTTATTTTTACAGTTGACATTTTTTAAGCCTACGTTCTATCGCCATAAAATCCTTTTAGAAGCCAAAGCATTTCCTTCTGATCATGTAAGCAATTAATATTTTAACATATTTATGCTATACAATTTTGTAAGTTGCCAAAAAAAAGGTAATCTTACCTGATTATTTATTAGATGCTGTTATTTTTTTTTTAATAAACCTTTAAAAATCCCAGTTAGGCACAATACTTTTGAGTGACATTTTTTTTAACTGATTGGCCTTTTTTGTTGTTGCTGTTCAAATAAAAATTGTATGGGAGTAAAAGATTGAATTGCCACACTGATTGATTAGTCTTTTAAAGATACTGAGCAAGCTATTGACCTAAATCAACAACAGGTTGTAAATGTTTTATTAATTCTTGTTGCTGTTTTACTTTATGAAACCAAATCAATACAAAGCTCACACCATTAACAGTTTTATATCCCCAGACAGATAGAGAAATTCTTGTTGAGGGTGCTTTGGATTACTAAGTCAAACATTTGTGTGCTACACAGTAGGACAATAGCCAATGCATCACAGATTTAAACACATTAATCTTCACATTTGTGAGTCACCACTGATAACTCAAACTTAACAAAATGCTTAAAAATTAATGAGAAATTTGTTCAATTAAACATTATAACATTCCCTCCAGTAGACTTATCATATGGAATAATGCAAATCAATTGGATTTTTTTAAAAAAACAAACAAATAATTGCCATTCATAAGTTGCATATAATACAGCTTCCATTTTTCAAGGTAATATGTTTGGGAAAAATATTACCGTATATATATATATATATATGGTAATATTTTTCCCAAACATATTACCTTGAAAAATGGAAGCTGTATTATATGCAACTTATGATATATATATATATATATATATATATATATATATATATATATATATATATATATATATATATATATATATATATATATATATATATATATATATATATATATATATATATATATATATATATATATATATATATATATATAAGATTTTTACAACCCCTGGTAAGCCCCAATTATGGGAGGAAGCTAACTGCTTCCATCATCTGTCAATCGGCTCGTCACAAGAGTCCATCACGACAGAAACCCAATATTTTTACTGTTGCCTTTGTTATATTTGTGTTTTTTTATTTGTGCTGATAAATAAATAAAGGGAGACTAGTATAGATCTATTTCAAGCTATTTAGCTCTCATCAGCTAGCCATACCCTTACTGGGATTTGAACCTGGGCTATATGGCATACTAGGCACACTAGGCAGAGATCTTAGCCATTAGGCCACAGGCTCTTATCCTGTTATCAGCGAAGCCAGGCTGACTCTTGTGACGAGCCGATTGACAGATGATGGAAGCAGTTAGCTTCCTCCCATAATTGGGGCTTACCAGGGGTTGTAAAAATCTAATAGATACCTTTCACCCTGGCTTCGCTGATAACAGGATAAGAGCCTGTGGCCTAATGGCTAAGATATCTGCCTAGTGTGCCTAGCATGCCATATAGCCCAGGTTCAAATCCCAGTAAGGGTATGGCTAGCTGATGAGAGCTAAATAGCTTGAAATAGATCTATACTAGTCTCCCTTTATTTATTTATCAGCACAAATAAAACACACACACACACAAACACACACACACACACACACACACACACACACACACACACACACACACACATATATATATATATATATATATATATATATATATATATTCAGCATTCAAACAGGGCCATTAAATCCAAAAGACTATATAGAATGTAATTGTACAACTGGAAAAAAAGTTGCTGATGTTAACATGGGATACCAGCTCCAGACATCCAATCCTAATTCTTCCAAGTAACACTGTCTGCAAAAGGAAATCATAATAGTGCTTTGTTCTTCTCAAAGTAGGAAAGAATTAGAAGGAAAAAGGAGACCTTCCCATTGAGCCTTTTCTGTGCTATGATCCAGCATTGCTAGTGGCTCTTTGGGAACAGGCAAGCAGATTATATCTGAAGTAATTGGCCTTCCATAGCCCAATCATAATGAGAGAGAAATGAGCAACCCAGATGATTAATATGCTGTTCCTCATCAAAAGGATCTGCTATTTTTGACATCTCCTAAACTTTCGATATTGTCCAAGAGGATCACCAATAACTTTTGTCCCCAAAACAAGTCCTAGGAAACCCAACCCTGCTCAATATGCAAAACCACAGGCAAGGTTGAACATCCCAAAGGTGCTTTTTTAAAAGGTATCTGAACTTTATTTTTGTTTGAACTGAATCTTCTTTATGAACTGAAGTAGCTTCTTGGGTGAGAAGTGAAACATCTTCAAGAAAAAACAAAGTCTAATTGTCTTGAAAAGGCACCTTTGGGACAATCATGACCTGGATGACTGAGAATCTCCACAGGCATGGTTGGACAAGTGCTGTCACATACTGGGACTATGTATCAAGTTATCTGGATTCACATATGGTGTGGCTCCCTAATCTGTGTTATAAAAATATAGATAATACCAAGGTAGGCACACTCTTTATTACCATCTAATGGTCTACTGAATATTTATTCCAGGTCTAGTAGCCATAAAATATGTCATTGTAAACAATGCTGGGTCATAACACAATAATTTGTCAGCAAAATAACTTAGCACTATTCCTATCTTGGAATCTAAAGAATTGATACCATGTATGTCTCATTCAGGGACCCAGTGGCTAAGACACTGAGCTTGTCAATAAGAAAGGTTGGGAGTTTGGCGGTTCAAATCCCTAGCACTGCATAAAGGAGTGAGCTCCCGTCACTTGTCCCAGCTTCTGACAACCTAGCAGTTTGAAAACATGTAAAAATGCAAGTAGAAAAATAGGGACCACCTTTGGTGGGAAGGTAACAGCGTTCAGTGTGCCTTTGGCATTTAGTCATGCTGGCCACATGACCACAGAGACGTCTTGGGACAGTGCTGGTTCTTCGGCTTTGAAAGGGATATGAGCACCACCTCCTAGAGTCAGGAATGACTAGCACATATGTGCGAGGGGAACCTTTACCTATGTCTCATTCAGTGTTATCTACTCTGATTCACAAAGACAGGCATTTCACCCTGCCTACTATTTCATCCTTTAAATCACGAATCCCGGTTATTTAATCTGCTGTAAAATTATTTCAGGCAGACTTTTGCATATCCTGGATCTAATGTATTAATTAATTGTTGACATTTATAACAAAATGATTTTTGTTTTGTTTTTACATCTGTTCACTTTTTTAAAGTTATATTTTTTTCCCCACAGTATGCTGTTGAGTCTCAGCTCCAGATTCATGGGCTTGATAGGGAGAAGAGTATGCTTATGATTCAACCTCGAAAGGTTTGTGGAACATGGTTTGCATCATACTAGACAACTCATGGCCTTCAGCATGCATGAAGCCCTCAGCACACCACTTAAAGCATAAACAATGGTACCATTGTATTTTCGCAGCAAAGTGGCCAAATTTCACTGAGACTATTTTTCTTCAGCAACAAACCATTGTTGATCTTCCTGAAACTCCTACTCAAAAATATCCCATGGTTACAGTTTTTTCAGGCCAGTTATGGCCCTTTTTTGTTTTTCTGAAGTTTTGGTCAGATATTGGAATAGGAAGTCTTGGGGGATAATTGTTTCCATCCTTATCCTCATCCTTAAAATCCAGGAAAACAACTCCTAACTTTCTCCCCCCCCCCCGCCCCTCACAGTTCTACATACATGTATTTTATATTAATAAACTTCACGTTAATTCCTTCCTTAATGTGGAGATTAGAATGATTGTGATTCCCAGCAGCTTGTTAACTAGTAGCCTACATACTTTTATAGCAATGGTAGATAAATTTACTATTAATTTATTTTTGAAAGAAAAAGTTAATGTTAGAGTAGTATTCCTGTAGTTTTCTCTGCCTAAATTGCTTTTCTCATGATAGTTTCACTTGCGGCAATAACCAGAAGGCAGAAACCATGTGTTCTGGTTATGAGACATTCATGCACTGGATACTGTTTCTTAACCTTGGCTACCTTAAGATGTGTGGACTTCAATGCCTAGAATTCCTCAGCTAGCATGGCTGGTTGAGGAATTCTGGGAATTAAAGTCCACACATCTAAAAGAGGCCAAGATTGACAAATACTGCAGTGGGGGACAGGGACATGCTGGACAAGGTTAAGGAAACAGAAGCAGGAAATAAGCTTGATGGAAAGGATGAAACAGTTACTAGAATGTTGTGGAAAGAAATTTGAATTATTAGGTAGACAGATCAAGAAGCTGAACATTAGTCTACACAGTTACAAGAAAATGAAGTCTAGTTTGGAAACTGATAGTTATTTAACAATTATATAGAAGTTTATTTTCATATGTAAATAAGTTTTAGTAAGGATTGCATATTCTATAGGTCGAAACATTCCAGAGCACTAAACAATAAAATAGCGAACGAACATAATTCCCTACCTTTGTATATCCACATGCCACAGTTCTTAACAAAAACCTTTTATGACAGAGATATTGTCATCGTAGTAAAGTTTCTGGTTAGGAAAGAAGTGATTTCCAAATTTATATTAAAAATTGCATTTCAGTTGTTTGACATGAAGAAAAGTTTTTCAGCGAAGAAACTCCTCTCAAGTTCTTCTTGATAGATGTTGAAAGATAATTATAATAATAGAAATTACTTTCAAATTAGTAAATCTTATGCCAATTTTTTGCAGTGATGTATTTAACTTAATTTGGAGTTTGCACTACTTAATTGATCCCTTGGTGGTGATATGTTTTATATCATTCCTTGCAGCGAGGAAGTGAAGAAGGGATGGAATGATTTTGGCTTTAAAGCATCAAAAGATCTTGGGGTCCCCCCCCTTCATTGAATGTTTTTCTTTAGTTAATAACTTAAGAGGTTTTTTTTCATCTTTGGGCTATTTGAATCTTGTTATTCTGAAATACAGATAACATTGAGTAAAACATTTAAGAGCTTTCTGTGGGATATGGGCTGTTTCTGAAAGTATCAAGAGGAATGTATGAGTTAGCTTTAATCTTGAGAGGAGTTCCTTTACTAATCTTTTAATCTCGCTCTTTGCTGAATTTATCAAAATACTTTAAACTCCAAGGTTGCCAAATAAGACCTTTGTGTGACTGAAAAAAACATAAAATACATGCATTCATTCATTCATTCCATTTACTCCTTGATTCTTTTATTAACTACTTTACCATTTCTTCTTTTCAGTCCCCTAACAATAGTTGTTTTTCTACAAAATTCTATTCACCAATAATCACAATGAAGTGAGGTGCGGTGACATTTATGGCTGGTGACGCACTGACATCATCACAATCAGATTTACAAACATTAAAATCCTACAAATTATCTTAGCCAATATTTGATTGGCAGCAGTTAATGGGGTATGTTTAAAGTCTCATATCAGCATTCTTTACACATACTGTAACACACAAAAAAGCACATTTAATTGAAAAAAATAGAAGTTATTATGGGTCTTACCTTTACTTATAAATGAAGTCCATCCGTCGCTCCTTATGAACAAAAGCATCTATAACTTGTTGGTAGAATTTTTCATTGTCTTCTTTTAGTTTTAAAAGTCTCTCTGTCTCGATGGCGATCACGGCCAGGAAAGAAAGTCATCCTTGATTAGTCTTGTTCCGACTGTATGTTTTTAGTCTCTTCAGTGCTGAAAATGACCGCTCCACCGATACTGTTGTAGCTGGAACAGTGAGCACAAGCTGAAGCAACTTTGTGGCCTGAGGAGCTGTCTGAATGAGATCTTTCTGGGCCAAAAAGCTGTGCAGGAGATTTACATGTATCCCTGATCACTTGTGAGCTGTATAGTCCAACGAGATCCGCCTTCAGTTTCACAAAATCAAAAAATTTAGCATATTTTGAAAGACTCTGCAGTTTCGTGTCATCAAAACGTCGAGACATTTCACTAAATTTTGCGCAATCCACCAAACCAAGGAAAGTCAACTCACCAAAATGATCAACCTAGCCTGCATTTGATGGCTTATGTTCTCCAAAATGTTACAAAACAGTCGTTTTTGTTCAGATATAACCGACTTTCTACGTCCAGTCCCTGTCAGGCCAAGTGAGCTGCATTTCTTCTCAAATCGGTCATATAAATTGTTGAACTCCAGTTTCATGCGCTCAAGAGCTGCAAATGTGTTGCGGATGCGTGCAAGACAATATTCAATGTCCATCATTTTGTTTTGCAGTACTTTAAAAAGTGTGTCAGTTTCATTGAAAATGTCCTCATATGCCATAAAGAGAAAGTATGTTGATGGTTTTGACAGCCATCGATTGTATTCTGCTGCCATTAGTGTGTCATTGTCCCAGCTGTTAGGATTTTCTAGAAGGACATGAAATAATGTGCACAGATCATTTTGGTGCGTGCTTATTGTCTGCACTAGCCTAGAGTTAGAACTCCATCTTGTGGGTGCTGCTCTGGGTAAACAGCTCTTGACAACATCATCCAGCAAGTGAGTGCGCTTTGGGGACTTGCTGAAAAATGTCTCTAGTCCCTCAGCTGTTTTAAAAAACATGCGACACTCTGGCATGCACTTTGCTGAATGCGAAAGCACCAAGTTCAGCTTGTGTGCGTAACAGTGTGTAAACATGGCTTCAGGCACTATTTCTTTTATTTTAGCTTGCACGCCATTATGTTCTGATGCCATTACAGTGGCCCCATCGTAGGTCTGAGCTACAAGCTTTCCACACAGTCATACTTCTCCAACACTCTCAGGATATACTCAGCAATTGCAGGACCCGGAAAATACAGTGGATGTCTCCAAATCTAGCCTGTCATCTTTCTCAGCAAAAGCATGTAAGAGTTCAATATAGTTTCCACGATTGGTAGACTCTGCACTTTCATCATTTACATGAAATGCCAACTGTTGTTTGGCGAGGAAGCAGGTGACATTGATGAGATCTTTTAAGACTGAGATATGTCGGTTTTCCTTTATCTTAGCATTGGGGATGTTGATGTTGAGTCTGCATTGTTCGTCTAAAGCTATGTCTATACTGGACATGCCAAACGTTTTTAGTGCGCTCTGACTTTGTATGTGGGTGGTCAACTGCTCATGTTTGATGAGGCTTCTTTGCAAATTCTTCAGGTCGCAATATCCCATCTGAGTCCAGACACTGTCGCAAGTCAAAGAAAAGAAGGCAGGAAAAACAGAAAAGGTGGTTTCTTACTGAACATCCACACAGCCAGCCTTTTCGTGGGTACCACACAGTTTGGAAAGAGCGGGTGTTCTGTCCATTCCTCTGAAGAAGGCCATTTAGCTCCGGTGTTGGTCTTCCTTTAATTATTACTTCCTTCTTTGATTGAAAGTCCAGTTTAGAAAAAAAAATTAGTTTAGAAATGTAATCCTCCATTTTTGAAAGTGGAAAAGGTAGGAAAAAAAATGAATGACTGCACTTGACTTTTTAACTCTTAACCGCATGAGTCGCGCTCTGTGGCTGTCATCACTTACTCTGCTGCCGCTGAGTCATAGGAAGAACGAGCGCCCTCTACTATGAGGCAGGAGAACTGCATGCCTCACCTAGTCTGACATTTTAGGCGTTTTATTATTGCTCAGCACAAGAAACACGTTCCACACCTAGTTGTTGACAAAAAACACTCCATTTTATATTATATAGATCAGCTAAACTATTAAAAGTGACATACAGAGAGACACCAAAACGGTCTCATTACAGATCATGTAAAACAGTTAAGCAGAGTCATCCACGGTGAAGCAGCAGCTAGCTTAGCCTCACCTCAGTTCTCCCCTGAGACTCTGAGCTCGCTGCAGCCTCATCGCAAGCTCTCGCCTGACTATTTGAATGGTAAATGTGAAAAGTCTACAATTTTAATACCAAATAATGTAAAACTGGTGAGGTTAAATGGAAAATAACTTTATGGTACAGATCAGTAGGTAAATGCAAGCATTTAATTTATTTTTTCCTTTTATATTTTTTTTCATGATGAGAGTGGTGAGGCTGTGCCTCACTTACCTCATCTGACTGCACGTCACTGTCACAATGATTTATCTTCATATACTGATAAAATTATATTTTGTATTTTTACAGCACTTTTAAGTGCTCTGAATGTTTTACATGGATTCTTGGAAGTCACAAAAAGTTTAAAGGTTAAGTTTTGGACTGACATGACTTTACTATCAGGTTAACTTCTGAGCATTACATTTTAACAATTCAGAGAAACTGGAAAAAATTAAGAAAAGTTTCAGAGGTGCAGAGAATAATCTTTATGAAGGAATTCAAAGGAGCTGGACCTTGAGAGCAGAAAACTCAAGAGGGGTAGGAGAGCACATTTCAATCGCTGAAATAATTTCACACAGAAGAAAGTCAAAATCTGTTCCTTAACACTATAAAGGGCAGGGCATTGAGGAATGGATTTCAAGTATGGGAAGGAATACTCCAAATGAATGTTACAAGAATTGAGGGGGCTGAACCTGACTTCCCCACAAGCTAACTTGAAAGCTAATTAAACAAGCACAGAGAAATCTTAAGTCCTGCGAAGTCACATTAGAGGAAAACAGCAGCCTACAAAAATGATTCCAGCAAATGCAGTATATCAGAAGCAAAACCTTAATATAAGGTTGAAAGTTATTAATGAATGTAATATATATTTGTTTGCTTTGTACTTCTGAAGTTATACAGTGGGCCACTCCATCTTCGTTGGCGCAGGGAATGTAGTCTCAGTCTCTCTCTCTCTCTCCCTCCCTCCCTCCCCCCTTCTCTTTCTCTCCAATAAGCTCCCATTAGAGACTTAAAGATATAGTTCTCTTTTGCAACTATTCCTCCATTGCAGAAATTCCTTGTACTTATCATAAATAATTCTCACTGATACAACCCCTCCATCAACAGTTCTAGGAGCTATAGATTTGTCCACCTCTTTGTATCTTTTTTAAAAATCCAACCTATTAATTCCACCTTGAAGTATTCAGTTAAGTGAAGTATATAAGGAAGCAAAGTGAACCGTAATTTTAAAAAAAAACCACTCAAAAGCTTAAAGTAATGATTACTTACCTATTTAAAAGCTTTCCAAGATTCCTGGTTTTGTATCTCACTGCAATTTTAAAAATTTGTCTTTGATGGCTTCCTGCAGTCAGCAAGTCATATTAAAAAAAAAAACACATTATGAAATAAAAATGACAATTCCATTACGTCCAGGGGCTGATTTAAAATATGTTCTAACTTTATTTCAGGGAGAAGAAACCTTGAGAACTGAAGATATCCTTGATATAATTGAGAAGGAAGGAGATTCAATTGCTGTAATTCTTTTCAGTGGAGTACAGTACTACACCGGGCAGCTATTTGACATACCAAGGATAACAAAAGCCGGTCAAGCCAAGGTATAATTAATTACATGTTCCTTAGATCAGTATTCCCAAAACCTGACAATGTGTACATGAGTCAATTGAGTTGGCCAAGTCTGGGAATTGAAGTTACTAATACTTCTAGATTTGAATTTTCCCTAGGCTCTATTAGACTTCTTTTTGTGGAGTAGGAATTGAAGAAAAATGTCAGTCAATACGGTGACAATAGAATTTGTCTCTGGTGCATAAGCTCACAGTGCACATACAAGCAGCAAGTGATAAATCATAATCATAAAATACAATCATGATAAATCATAAACTAGAACACTCAGTGATAGTTATAGGATGCTACATAAGCATTCAAATAAATCATAATAGAATACTAATAAAAGCAATCAACATAAATCATAGAAACAATAAAGTTATTATCATAAGAAGCTAAGGAAATAGATAATAGGAAAGATGAGAAGGATAATAGTAATGCAGCCCTACTAGGGGGTTTGACATCCCAGGGCATAAGACAGTGTTGTGGCAATTAGTTGCAGAGTGATAGGAAAGAGGGGTATGTGTGGAAACTTTTCTTATGGCTAGTTGTTTTGGCAAGCTCCAAATTTGCAATAGGAATAGAAAAGAACGAAGGTAAAAAATGGAAATGTCTTGGAGCCTTAGGTAATGACACAGCATAGTACCCTAATAATGCAGTCCTCGCTGAATGGCTACTCACTTAACAATTTAAAACTATGACAGGCTTCAAAAAAGCTACTTATGACCCGTCCACTGAAGTTACAGTGTACACACACAAACACCACAGTCATATCATTGCATTTCACCACAGTCATATCATTGCATTTAGCAAAACAGTTTCCATTTACAACTGTAATTACCACTTTTTTGCTGATTTTCAGTACCAAAAAGGGAAAAATAATGCCCATTTAATATGCTGGATTCATTTAATGATTCACTTAACAATCATAGTGACTCATTTTACAACCATCATAAAAACAGTCATAAAATTGAGTCAGTTCCTGCTTAACGATTGCAATGATTTAACGATCAAAATTCTGGGCTCAATTGTGATTATAAGTTAAGGACTACCTGTCTATTTTTAAAATTCAGTTGTGTAATTAATTTCTAAAAATTACGTAATTGATAAAAGGCCCAAATTTTGTACTCTGCAGAGGTTGTTTTCCTAACTCTAACATAAAATTTTGGACTATATTGGAAATTCACCACATTGCTCTTCAGTACTGAACCAAGTCTAACTAGTGGTTTGTACCGATCCTTTCAAGAAATACATTCAGTAATCACATGCTCCAAATATAGGTTTCTGTGTGTTTTCCTTCTGTGATTTCATATCATTGGCTAGTCTTAGGGATGTGCAAAACCCATTCTACAAGATTCTACTCAACAATCGTTTGCATCACTTCCTGAAGGTACTAGGGAATGAACGTAGAAAACATAGAAACATAGGCATTTACAAAGTGCATCAAAGGTACAATTCTCTAGCTCCTAAGAGAATGTATATTGGTTTGTAGCCTTTAATGCAAAAATATATCTAGGATCACGGAAGGGAATCTAATAACAAATAACTTCTGCCACCCCACTTAAACTTCAACCCACATTTCTACAAAAGAATAGACTCTTTAGTCCTCTGATTTATACAGTTTAAATTTAATTTATTCCAAAGAAGTCCTTTTTAAAATTAATTTGTATGATTATTATTCTTCCTACACCAATTCCTTTCTGTAAATTCTTTGTTTTTAAGCTTTCTGTGAAATTATTGGAAACATACATTCCTTTTAGACTTATCTTCAATCAGTGACTGAGTTTTGTAAATTTCAGCAGAGCATAGAGATGCTAGCAGTAACTGTTAATTTTGGGCAATCATATAACAACAAATCCTTTGGTGTTGTTCACTGTAATATTTTGCCACAATGTAAAAAAGATGTTGCGACTCTAGAAAGAGTGCAGAGAAGAGCAACAAAGATGATTAGGGGACTGAAGGCTAAAACATATGAAGAACGGTTGCAGGAACTGGGTATGTCTAGTTTAATGAAAAGATGGATCAGGGGAGACATGATAACAGTGTTCCAATATCTCAGGGGCTGCCACAAAGAAGAGGGAGTCAAGCTATTCTCCAAAGCACTTGAGGGTAGGACAAGAAACAATGGGTGGAAACTAATCAAGGAGAAAAGCAACTTAGAACTAAGGAAACATTTTCTGAGAGTTAGAGCAATTAATCAGTGGAATGACTTGCCACCAGAAGTTGTGAATGCTCCAACACTGGAAGTTTTAAAGAAAATGTTGGATAACCATTTGTCTGAAGTGATGTAGGGTTTCCTGCCTAAGCAGGGGGTTGGACTAGAAGACCTCCAAGGTCCCTTCCAGCTCTGTTATTCTATTCTATTTCATATGAAAACAGATCTTTTAAAAATAGTGATAGTGTACATACCAGAGCAGCCAGTACAGGTAGTCCTCAACTTACAACAGTTTATTTAGTGACCGTTCCAAGTTACAGTGGCAATGAAAAAAGTGACTTAAAACTGTTTTTCACATTTGCAGAATCCCCATGGTCACATCATCAAAATTCAGATACTTGGGAACTGACTCATACTTACAATGCTTACTCATACCTACAGGTTGCAGTGTCCCAGGGTCATGTGATGATCTTTTGCGACCTTCTGACAAGCAAAGCTAAAGGGAAAGTTAGATTCACTTAACAACCATTTTACTAACTTAGGAAGTACAGTGATTCTTTTTAACAGCTGTGGCAAGAAAGGTCATAAAATGGGGAAAATTTACTTAACAACTGTCTTTTATCAACAAAATTTTGGGCTCAGTTCTGGTTATATGTTGAGACCACCTACATCCGTGGTGGGTTCAGGATCCCGTTGCAAGAGGTACGGGGCCAGGCACCTACCACGTAGATGTGCGCAGCATGTGCATGCATACCCATTGTCTGTGATGCTCCAGCTACTTGGTAGAGCGTCACGCAGGCGTTGTACGCTCCATGTGCGTGCGCAAATGCCCCAATCAGCTCAAATAGCAGTAAAGAGATTGGGTGGATGGGCCCTCTGGACACAATACCCGAATGGTACCTGGTGCTCCCAGCAGCCATCGGAATGTCTGTACCGGGTCGTACCGGTCATATCCCACCACTGACCTGCATACATATTGATGCAAAACCTCTTCAGCATAATTTAAACCACTGACATGGATTTATTTAATGTTTTTAAAATAGTCTTTTAACTGCCCCTGTAAGAAAAGAACCACAGTATGTTTCCTCAGCAAGTGATCCAGTAGTTGCTTTTTCCTCAGCTTGGTCACATTTTGCTGCATTTTTATTCACCCAGACTGCTGTGTGAATTTCTGGTGATGCTGACACCATTCATATTCAGCTCAGCAGTTGAACAGGAAGCTGGCAGATTACTGACTATATCACCTCCATGAGGTAACTCATTTTCAGCGACCCAGCCTTGGGGAATTTACTAAAAAGACAGGCTCTGTGGACACGTTTCTGGGATTTGTTTTAACCTCAGGGATCAGAAAGAACAATAGTCAATTAAGTTTTCTTATCATGAGATCAGCAGAATTTCAGAATGTATTGAAAATACTTGTTTTATCTCTGTGCATACACTATTAAAAAACATGTGGAGAAAGGGAAGGATGCATTCTAAATACAATGAGAAATCTATTGTTGCATTGATTAGGAAAATTTGCACATAGGTGGTTGGTCCCTTTCAATAAAAAGGCACTTTAAAAATTACATCAAATGTATTTAGGAAGCATAACTTCCTTAGTCACTAAGCCTTTGATTTTCTTAAGGCGCGGTAAAGATGGATTAATAACATGTTCCTTCCCATCTATGAGATTTCAAGAGATTTTGGTAGGTTCTTTGGCTGTGTTGTGTGGTAGAGTCATTGATAGCAGACCAGTTGGACAGAGTAGTATGCCTGGTTTCTTGTATTTTTGGTTCTCCATAAAAATGTGGGAGGGTGAGTCCTCAGCTTTTCATATTGCATAACTCTTCTTCCATAATTTGTTCTCTCTTGATTATATCATTGAGGGTTTATCCACAAGATAGTGGCAGGTTTACATCTCTAGGAAATGAAAGAAAGCTATCTTCGCTGAAGCCATGGTTGGTTTAAAAAGATTCTATTCGCCTCCTTCATTTCCTAATTGCTTTCAGGAATTGCTTGTTAACTGCTTTTTAGCTTTTAAAACCTTTGGATCAACATGTTTGACAGCACTGGGCGAGTTTCTTCAATCCTTTGTAAAAGAAATTTTAACTAGAAGTTTAAGGACTTAAAATAATTTTGGAATAAACAGCAAAAAGTTGATTAAAACTTTGATTCTGGTAAGTGTAAATGAACTAAGGGTCCAAGTGGATTTGAAATAAGATTTTAATTATAAGACTCCGTCCCATGAGAAAATCCTTTTGTTTTGAATTCTCTTTTTAAAAAATGTAGGATGAGACTTTGAAGGTTGGAGTTGATAGAGAACCAGAAAGAACTAAGTGTTGTAATTAAAGGAGAACACTTAAATTTGACTTATTGAAACAGAATAGAGCAAAGTATTTTAATATTCAACATATTGAAGGATATTTTTGAACCAAAAAACATAGAAGTTAATTTTAAGAGTATATATAGGCTGTATCTAAGGAAGAGGAGCAAATTGTATCTGGTAAGGAGACAGAGTTGAAAGTGGATTTCTATAAGAATAACATGGAATGCTGTATTACTATGTATGCAAAAAAAACCTGTCTGATTAAAATGAAAAAAAGAATTTGCATATAACAAACCAAAAAGGGTGACCTGAGTAACTTTCCTAGACTGGCTTTACAAAAAGAGGCTTGTTAAAGCTTTGAAGAATTTTGTGAGAAGGGACAAAGAAAAAAAAAGCAATGAAATTCTAGGATATTATTTCAATGAACTGAAGATTTAGCTCGTTAAAAGTTAAAAGGAGAACAATGAAGCAAATCTACAACAATACAACCAACCAAGCCAGATAGGCCAATCAAAAACATTATCTCCAATAATCTTGATCAAGACACTTTGTATAAAGTTGCATTAAAAAATCAGAAAACCTCACTCGAACTTCTCAGTGCACTGATAACATTACTTAATTAAAAAATAAAATGTAAGAAAAACAAGCAGAACGAACATAAAAATCTTCTCACTGTAATTCTGAGCTTTGTGTACAGTATCCTCCAATAGTTTAGAAACCTTTAACAATTTCACACTTTGCAACACAATATTAGCTGGTACATGGATTCCAGTGTATTTGAAGAGCTGAGAGCCACATCTTAGCCTTCTGGTTTTCTGCAGATTGCTTCTTTGGCCCCTGAGGTGGCAGCCATGGCATTCTGAATGATTTTCCCCAAGTTCTTTGGAGATTTATTATTGTGGAACCATTGACATCAGAATGATTTCATCCTTATTAAATTGCATAATTAGATTTTAGTATTATCTTGTTTTATGTTTTGAGAGCTGTTCAGTGCTTAGTGTCTTAGTCATTATACAATAAATAAATCCAATAAATAAATAACAAATGATGTCATAGGAAGAGTTAAGGCTGAAGTGTTGGGATCCCCCCCCCCCCCCAATGTTTAGGTGATTAAATAGTGGAAAAGGCTGTGGTAGGTCTCTGAAAGACACATGACTTCTATATCTTTAGAATCCCTATCTAAAATGGGGAAAAAAAACAAGGGAAGTCAAGGGCAGCCGTTGTGACATAAGCTCTGTCCTTTTTGTTTGTATGCTGTGACAGTGCAAACAGTATTATGGCTAGAATGGAGGTTATGGTGCATTTTGATACAATCTCAGGATCCTGCAGATAACTCTGCACAAATCATACAACGTACACAATGCTGAAATGCCGAATTTTAAAAGAACATATCTGATACCGGGTTTCCCCGAAAATACGACCTGTCCTGAAACTAAAGCCTTGCCACATTTTTTGCATGGAGAAAAATATAAGCCCACCCCTGAAAATAAGCCCCCTGGACAATCTCCCCCCCCCCTTCAGCCAGGCAAAACACTGCTTGCCGACCTAGCGGTATCCCGAAGGCACCAAGCTGTGGGAATAAGGTGGGGGGGGGGCAAAGGTTCGCATTGCTTGATGTTTTCAGGGTATCGCTAGATCGGTCAGCGGCGCTGTGCCCAGCTGAAGAGGGGGAGTTGTCAGGCTGTTGTACTTTTGTGAGCGGGCTCCCGAAGAGCCGGGCACAGCCTCAGGGTCAAATGGCTGTGTTGCGCTGTCGCAGCAGCAACACAGCAGCCATAAGGTGACCATGCTGGCGAGCAGCTGCCTGGCAACCTCCCTTTTCAGCCGGGCACAGTGCCACTGACCGATCTAGTGGTACCCGGAAGGCAACAAGCAATGCGAGCGCCTGTTCACCGCCCACCGCCTATCGCGGCTCGGTGCCTTCAGAATGCTCCTAGGTGAGTGAATGGGGCTCTGCATGACTGGAGAGGGGGGTTGCGCAAGCGGCTTTTCTGCTCCCCGCTCACGCAACTTGGAGGCTCATGATGCCCTTGGCTAAATCTATAGTAGCTGCAGAGCTAGGGCATCTCTGCTACTGGTACTGCCCACCGCTTGGTTTTTTTTTTTTTTTTTTGCGGCTTTCAAAGCACAGAGGATGGATGCCACTCTGGGAGTATACTCTATGGTTGTGGGCTGCAGAGCATACCACCATAGAATATGCTCCCAGAGTGGCACCCGTCCTCCATTGTGGCTTCCAAAGCACGGAGGTAGGATACAGCTCTGGGAGTATGCTCTATGGTTGTATCCAGAGCGGCATCCGTCCTCTGTGCTTTGAAAGCCGCAAAAAAAATCCCAAGCGGCAGGTGGCACCAGCAGCGGAGATGTCCTGGCTCTGAAGGTGCTGTAGAGTTAGCCAAGGGCATCGTGATCCTACGAGTCGCGTGAGCGGGGAGTGGAAAAGCCGCTTGCGCAACTCCCCTCTCTAGCCATGCAGAGCCCCATTCACTCACCTAGGGGCATTCCGAAGGCGCCGAGCCGCGGGAGGCAGAGGTTGGAGAACAGGCACTTGTGTTGCTTGGTGCCTTCCGGGTACCGCTATATCGGTCAGTGCTGCTGTGCCCAGATGGAAAGGGGGGTTGCTGGGCGGCTGCTCGCGAGTGTGATCACCTCATTGCTACTGTGTTGCTGCTGCGACAGCACAACACAGCCATTTGACCCTGAGGCTGTGCCCGGCTCTTCGGGAGCCCGGTTGCAAGGGAGCAGCCTCCTGGCAACCCAAAAACAATAAGCCCTTCCCTTCCCCCAAGGCCATATTTTGTGGGTCAAAAAAATATAAGACCCTGTCGTATTTTCTGGGAAACATGGTAGCTTTCTGGTGATTGAGACAAAATGGGAATGGAAACAGTTTATTTCTGACAGATCTTCTATGTCCATACCCACTTCTAATTTTGCTAAAAATGGTATTGGAAATTGGCCATTTTGTTGCTTTGTTGGCATTCAATACAGTACAATGCAAAAGTATGCATGTACTGCATATGCATTGAAGAGAGTGTGGCTATCTGCTGACAAATGCAAAAGCTATGTCACTTTGTTTTACATCTTGTGCTTTGCAGACAGATTGACAGGTAAAAGAAGGGTGACTTCTCAATGTGAATTTTCTTTAGAATAGAATAATAGAGTTGGAAGGGACCTTGGAGGTCTTCCAGTCCAACTCCCTGCTTCAGCAGGTGACCCTGTATCATGTCAGATTAATGGTTATCCAATCTCTCTCTCTCTCCCTCTTTTTAAAGTCTTCAGTAGTAGCCAGAAAAAAATATGTTTTTTTACAAATTGTATTTTCATGAGCTGCATTGAAATAGGTTCTTTTTTTGTCGGTTCATTGTTGGGCTCAGTGGACACTTTTAAAAGATTTCACTGAAAAAATCTATTTCATTATTATTTTAGTTTGGCTACCTTTCCAACAAAAGCCATGAAAGAAATTAGGTTGAAATTTGAATAACAGCAATAAGAAAGTATTTCTTCAGCAGGAAAATATATTCGAAGGTTACTTGCTCTTGCAGTGGAATGAATGGGAAATAGATACAAAGCAAGAGGATGTGGAAGCTGCTTGGAACAGATGAAAATCTCATGTTCCACTGTGCAATAGAAGCATGTGGATTTATTGCTAATAGGAAATAAGAAACAAACAAAAGATTTTTGGACAAAACGCCTATAAAATGCAAAACAGAGGGTAAGAGAGTTATTGCATAATGTGTAGAGTGGAAAAAAAGTTAGTGGCAAAGAATAAGTCAAAGAGAGCAATGAAAATTGTTAAGTCTAAAAGAGGCATAGAAAACTGAAAGGGCATTTGGTGAAAACTAAAAAAAAAAAATACTTTAAAAGTGGATAAAGAGTCTGATCAAGGAGCCTCCAGTTGAGTGAACAGAACTGAAAGTAAATATGATGAAATAAATTGGACTGGAAGGAATATCATACAGAGATTTGTATGAGAATAATGATATATTGAAGAGAGGAATTGAAATAAATGCTATTAATGTTAGTGTAGAAGAAGAAAAAGACCTACAATTAAAAGATGCTTGATCCTTCGGAAGAAAACTATGGCAAACCCAGACAGCATATTAAAAAGCAGAGACATCACCTTGCCAACAAAGGTCCATATAGTCAAAGCTATATGGTTTTCCCAGTACTAATGTATGGCTGTGAGAGTTGGACCATAAGGAAGGCTGAGTGCCAAAGAATTGATACTTTTGAATTGTGGTTCTGGAGAATATTCTTGAGAATCTTCTTGGTCTGCAAGGAGATCAGATCAGTCAATTGTAAAACAAATCAACCCTAGCTGTTCTTTGGAAGGACAGATACTGAAGCTGAAGCTCAAATACTTGGCCACCTAATGAGAAGGGAGGACTCAGTGGAAAATGTTAGGAAAGATTGAAGGCAAATGGGGAAAGGGATTGGATGAGATGGTTAGATAGTGTCATTGATGCAATGAACAAGAATTTAAGCAAACTCCAAGAGATGGGGGAGAGGCTGGTGTGCTCTAGTCCATGAGGTTACAAAGAGTCAGAACAAAAGAAGAAAATAATAATAAAAAGGGTATCATAAATATAAAAACATTAAAAGGCTAAGTTGGAGATAGATAACTGGGGAATTATTAAATCGTTTATTATAGCCAAGGTCAGAATTGTTATTAAAATATAGAAGTGGTCTGCTTTTTGAATGATTGTGTAACTTGTTTTAAGGTGTTTGAAAGATGGTCAAGCACCTTAACAGAAGAATATGATTATTGTTCTTCTGTGCAAAGGGAAATGTAGCAAGAGTGAATGCCAAGACTACAGAGGAATTGGTTGTTAACTTTGCTAAGGAGAATTCCAGTGTTTTGATTTAGAGAAAATATGTGATAAATGAAGATTAAATCTCAAAAGTAATACATGAATGAGTGAGTGAGTGAGTGAGTGAGTGAGTGAGTGAGTGAGTAAAGAGCTGGTGGAAGATAAGATGGTTTGCAAGGATAGTAGCTCATGGAGAGGAATGGATAGTGATGATACAGACTAGATTCACCCTGTTTGTTTTCTTTTTATGCATTTCATGATTATACTCTCTTTGGTTTATTATTTCTTATTTGTTTTCTGTGCTTTGCATAATACCAAGGGATAGAATGATAGGTGTGCTTGTATTTTCAGTCAGAACACAACTAACTTAAAATGTTTTTTGCAGAATGTTCTGGCTAAGGCTGACCTACCCCATGCTTGGAAAACAGTGTTTTGTTTATTTCCCTTTTGCTTTATGCATGTGCCTGTGCATTATATATTCTAGAGGCATCTAGTATTATGAAAATCAAGTGGCCAGCCTTGAAGAAATAAATATCTCTCGTATATACCTCCAAACGAGAGCTGGAATATGTAGTATTTTTGTTTTGTATTAGCCCTGATTCTGAACCTGGGGTTGGGGGCGGGGGAAGAGGAGGTCAACAAAGACATGTAATATATAGAGGCTTCTCTTACACTAAGGGATTTAAGGAATATCATTGTCACTCATTGACAGATATTTGCTAATTAAGTTATTTTATTTTTTTCAAATCAATTTCTTGAGTTTCTTTCCAGAGTGATGGTGCCTACATGTAGATCTGTTCACTGTAAAATGTTAAATGAGTTAAATAATCATCTCAAACTTATTTCTCCATCTTTATTGTACAACTCAGTCAATATTTTCTGGTCAGATCTTATTCTCAAGGCATGGCATGATATGAATTTACTATGTGGCTGATTTAATTCCAAACATACTATGCGGCTGGTTTAATCCTATCACCATCCAATTGTCCAACTTTTGTAATGTGTTCTGTTTTCCCTGTAAATTGTGTAGTATTACTTAACAAGCACACTATAGTATAGCTTCAGGTTTTGTCTCCTTCTGATTTATTCTTATTCTTTATAACCATTTATCTTCCGTCCTCTCTCCTTCCTTCCTTCCTTCCTTCCTTCCTTCCTTCCTTCCTTCCTTCCTTCCTTCCTTCCTTCCTCCCTCCCTCCCTCCCTCCCTCCCTCCCTCCCTCCCTCCCTCCCTTTCCTTCCTCATTTCTCAGGAATAGTTATTGTAAACAATTTATAGATGTAGAGATGAACAACTACTTTATAACTCTCATCTACATATAGTCTGTTCTATCAGAACTACTTTATTTACTTATTTCAAATGGATTTATTATCATAGGTTAGAAATTATGGGTTGTTCCTCTTTCCTGACAGTATTTAACAAATAGCCTGGCTCAATTTAAGCCTGACGTGAACTATGTTAAATTTTGTATGAATTTTCTTGCCTAGTGACTAACAAATCTATTCCATATGAGCTATTGGTAAATATTATTATTAATTCTGAGGTTTCCTCCATTGTTAAATATTCTTTTGATACATTCCAAATACTTCTATTTTAATGCAAGGTCAAATAAATTGATTGATTGATTTCAGTGTCTCTTTCTTCAGTAGTTAATGTCTCAATTAATACCAAGGCAAATTTAAGGATAGAACCAATAGAAGTTGAACCACCACCATTAAAGCAAACAAAATGTTGCTGGCATTTCAGCAGCAAGGTTTGTAAATAGAAGGATGAGAATGACAATATGAAGCATTTGAGACATTCAGCACTCAATGTTCCTTACCTTTAATATCTACAAAGTTCCCACCCACCCCAAAAAATAAAAAGGGGTTGAAAAACCACTGGAATCCATCTCTATGAGATACCACTAACCTGGAAAAAAAAACTGCCATTCCCTTGATGGCAAAGGATTCTGGCTTTAAAAAAAAATCCATTAGTAGCACACAGCAGTGTTTAATTTTCCCACTTGTATTTTTTTTTTAATCTATCATTTTCAGCTTTATTTTGTAACTTACACAGTCTGCAAGTTTGTCCTTTC
This sequence comes from Thamnophis sirtalis, assembly GCF_051295495.1. Taxonomy (NCBI): domain Eukaryota; kingdom Metazoa; phylum Chordata; class Lepidosauria; order Squamata; family Natricidae; genus Thamnophis; species Thamnophis sirtalis. The sequence goes on along the minus strand of NW_028261381.1, from coordinate 39,784,634 downwards.
ACCCTGAAAGGACTTTCTGTGCTGGCAGCCTCATTAGTGGCTTCATTAGAATTAGCATGTTGCACTTATAAATGCAATTATTTCAGAGAGGGAGATACAGCCAAGTAGAGTTAATATATTGAAATACGGCTTTAATAATTTAGATGGAGAAAAAGACAGAAGCCAAAGTTTCCTAAGTCTTTGTGTTCTTATTTGAGAAAAGATTTGAGAATTTATGCCCTTGCTGTTAATCCTCCCACCATACTTATAAAGGCTTTTAAAAAAATATGTAAAATATTCTTCAGTGTGCAGTCCATACAAAAAAATGTTCTATATTTTTCAACATTTTATTTTTCGGCTGCTATTTTTTTATTTAAACATACTGCCATCAAGTGGCAATTTGTATAAATAAACCATAGTTTGTGTCTTACATGATCTTTCAGTTTCAGAAGTGAAATGTGTATAGAAGTCATGGGGAAAAATATACTAAACTGAATTTTAACCCTTTTTAAGATACTTCTCTTAATTTATTTCCAATTTGGGGTGAACATGTTTTCACAATATGGAAATGCTGGAAATATTTCAAAATAAATGAAAAACATGTTTTTAGGATCCATGAAAATTAGGCAGATGTAAGATAGGTAACCTATATAGCTTTTGGGGGGAATGGGGGGCAACTGACTATTATATTAAAAAAGATTTTTCTTTCAACATGGACTCCCAAGTCAATAAAATAACATGTATTAGGTTCAGAGAAGCTAAATGTTGTTGCCATTTAGGGGGAAAAACCACTTTGGAACATGACCTCATCTGTTTCTAAGTTCAGGTCATCAAGTCTAATATGTTTGTTTTTAAATATTTAAATTCTTAACCATTGTATAGAAGTAAAAAAGTATATTTTTTAAAAAAAGTTCAGTAAAAATATAAAGAAACATGATGACATCTATTTGTCTAAAAGGGCTGCTTTGTTGGATTTGACCTGGCCCATGCTGTTGGCAATGTAGAACTACATTTACACGAATGGGGAGTTGACTTTGCTTGCTGGTGTTCTTATAAGGTGAGCATATATTTATCATTCAAAATAATTAGTAGTAATTAATTTCAGTTGCTCTTGCACAAACTCAGAACCAACATGGAACATGTCAGAGAGGATAACCCGGGGTGAAATTCAGCAGGTTCTGACAGGTTCTGGAGAACTGGTAGCAGAAATGTTGAGTAGTTTGGAGAACCAGCAAATACCACCTCTGGCTGGCCCCGGAGTGGGGTGAGAATGGAGATTTTGCAATATCCTTCCCCTGCTACGCCCACCAAGCAATTTTGAATTTCACCACTGGGATAACCCATTATTTATTTCACACAAATTTCGGTATATTTTACATGTTAAGTAGATAATGAATAGTGCACTTAGATAAAATGATTTATCAGTAAAAAAATGGATAAAAAGTAGCAGTACGAGTCCAAAAATGAGAGTGAGAGAACTTTCCATAAATTAGTATGAAAGAAAAATTCTACTGATGCACAGCAGAATTTGAAGGATATATTTTAAATGTTCTTTCTCAATCTAAAGAAAGGCTATAAATTGAATAGACAATCCCTTCATGGATTACTGCCTTGTCATGGGGAAGCTCAAAGAAGCTATGAGCTGTGCCATGCAGGACCACCCAAGACTGACAGGTCATTGTGGAGAGCTCTCTGATAAACATGGTCCACTAGAGAAGGAAATGGCAACCCTCTCCAGTATCCTTGTCAAGAAAAGCCCATGGACGGTATCAAAAGACTAAAAGATATGACACCTCAGGTTGGAAAGTGCCCAGTATGCTACTGGAAAAGAGTGAAGAACAATTATTAGTAGCTGCAGAGGATGAGGTGATTAGATATAAGAGCCACTGTGGCCCAGTAGTTAAAGTGCAGTCCTGCAGGCTATTTCTGCTTATCACTGGCTGCCAGCAATTTGGCAGATCGAATCTCACCAGGCTCAAGATTGACTCAGCTTTCCATCCTTTGGAGGTGGGTAAAATGAGGACCAGATTGTTGAGGGCAAAAGGCTAACTCTGAACTGCTTAGAGAGTGCTGTAAAGCACTGTAAAGCGGTATATAAGTCTAAGTGCTATTGCTATAATGTCATCAGCACAATCGGCATGGGCTTGACAGGACCCCAGGAGACAGTGGAGGACGCAGGGTGGGGGGGCTGGTGTACTGTGGTCCGTGGGATGGCAAGGAGTTGGACACAACATAGCAACTGAACAGCAACGACCTATTTTAAGGGTCCTCGGTTCATAGTTATTTGGGTCACATTTACATCACAAAATGACAGTACTCTCTAAAACAGAAAAAACCCTTGTTTTGCTTTCCTTGAATGATGAAATCAAGAGGATGTTTAAATGAGGAATTCCATCTTGCAGTACCTGAATTCTGGAGCTGGGGGTCTAGCCGGTGCTTACATTCATGAGAAACATTCCAAGACTATGAAACCAGCGTAAGTATCATTCTAGACAATATGTTGTAATATTAACCTTTGCTGAATTCTTTGGTTTCTACTTATAAAAGTGTTGATAAATATAAACCACACATTTGCATGGGTTATGATATGGTCCTATGAAGGGGGCATATTTTTCTGCCTTTTGAATGAAGAATGGAAGCATTTCTTTAAAAACTGCATTTTTTAGGTTTGATGTTTTTATTGACTTATAAGATAAAATAAGATACAAAATACAAAAGTAAATAGGAGAACAGTGGGGTGGAAGAGGGGGAAGAGAACTGAGGAAGGGTAGGGAAAAAAATAAAAGGAAACATTGACTTCTGACTCTCTCTACTGCAGTAAATAAGGCATTAACATCAAATCACAACTTTTTGTTTTTTTCAAAAACTGCATTTTTGAAATGGTGATAGAATTTATCTGTCGGTCTCTCTCAGACACACACACATACTTAGTATATCTTGCACATGTTCGCAGTAGTAAAAGACTGTCTTTGCACAAGTTGAAAACAAGCATTTTCTGAAATAGTCAAGCGATCATGAAACATTACACAATCACAGTATTGTTCTAAGAAATTTGCACAGAGAAGAAAGATATGAATGGAGACTTAAGTTTCCTACCCTGCAAAATCACTGTAAAGGAGTGTAGAACTTTCTGGAATAATCCTGTGATTACACAATACGATGTGATGCTCAAGCATTCAGATAAATTCATATCACTTTTCAGTTGCAGGAAGATCAAAGCCTTTTGAGCATTTTAATACAGAGAATCAGAGAGACATAACTCTGTATGCTTAATATAATAATATAACTCTTAATATAACTCTTCTCTTCTGCACATCTTCAGGTTAGGATGGCAATTGGGATCACAGTGATTGTCATTGCTCATGATATTGTAAAGCACAACATCACTTGACTGCATTACTTAACAACAGCAGTCCAGGCAGTCAGATTGCCATTGTAACTCCAAGATGTATGTGGGTCATTAAGTGAAAAGCAGTGAAGAGTCTCAAGTAGGGAGTGTGGCGTTGCCACACAAACATGGAGGAAGCCTGATGCAAGCAGCATGTGAGTTGCTGTCTTGCAGCTCAAGCACAGGAAAACCAAGGAGGCAAGAGCATAGATGTGCACTACCACACGAAGGCCAAGGGAAGGCGGGATCAATGCAAGCATGGGAGGGCTGAGGAAAGGATGGTATGGGTGCTTGTGACTTTAAGGAGGCTGAAGAAAAGAGGGCATGGATCCACGAGAGTGTAGGAAAGCCATGGAAAGGAGGGTGTGGTGCAGTGCTCAGGAAGACCAGGGGGCTGGGTGGGCAGGAGAATTAACCAAAGTGATTTATGACCTTCCCTGCCTGCTTCCCAGTTGACTTTTTTCTGGGAAATGAGCAGGGAAAGTTGCAAATGAAGATCATGTAACTGCAGGACACTGCAATCATTGTAAGTTCGATCTGGTTGCCAAGGGCCTGAATTGTGATCACATGGGTATGCTGCAATGTCTGGATCTCCAAGGACCAATCGTAAGTTCCACTCGTTCCTAGCACCATCAACTTTGTACAGTCACTGAACAAGAGGTCATTAAGTGAGGACTGCCTGTGTACAGTACATTGCTAATCAGTGTGTTGTTTTCTTACTATGAAGAATCAAGCTTGTTATTCATCTGGTTTGAACTAAAGGGCAATAGGTGCCAATTGTTGCAGAAATACTTGATCAAGAAGACCACTTTCTCTATTCTATATAGACTATGTGGAGGAGGGGGGAAGATTCACCAGTTAATATAGTCTTTCATTTTTCCTTAAATAACTCTTTGTTTAATGGGACTTCATTTGTGAAGATTACAGTTGTGATAACCAAACTGCAATGTAACAAGAATTTTAGCTTCCCCCCCCATTAAGTTTGTGTTCCTGGAATTGAAGGTCAGAAGCAGTGGTGGGTTGCTCCCGGGTCAGCCCAGATTGACCGAACCAGTAGTAGTGGAGGCGGGAGGCTCCGCCCACTCACCCAGACGCTTCTGCATATGCATAGAAGCATCACATGCAAGCAAACTGGTAGTAAAAAATGTGGAAACCCACCACTGATCAGAAGCCCCACTTTACCAATGTGTGAGGGCTATGGTGGCTCACAAGGTAAGACCCTGAGCTTGCGCTCCGCTGAGGTTGGCAGCTCAGTGGTTGGATATCTGTGAGCGAATAAATCACGTAGGGACAGGAAAGTTTGCCTATTCCCTGGCTAACATGTGCCATATGCTAAATAAATAAATAAATTTCCAAATGTGTTTGATAGAAGTGTGCTATATGTTTCATGTTTCAAATTGTAGGGGTGAAATGAGTGTGGGAAGAAAAAAGAATGGGCAAAAGTCACAGAGATTCTTTGTTTTGTAGAACACAAGGGAGAAAGACGGCCTGCTGCCTTGAGGTTGTTGTGATCTAGTATGATGGAGTTTAAAAAGCCGCACACCTGACGTGGTACATTTGCACACAACCAGGAAATTATAGCTATAGTAAAAGATGTGCTAGCATCTCCTGCTTCTCTAAAGCCTTGTTCCGGGATAACATAACCCATTATTTTCCTGTGAGTGAGTAAAAAGAATAGCAAAGTCACTGGGAGTGAGGCAGAAATAAACATTAGAATGACAGAAAGGGTTAGAGTGTTCCAGTATTTGTCCTGCTCCTACCTGAAATATAATCCCCTGATATCAAGACGAAAAACAGGAAAGAATTTCTTTTGCTCCCCAACTTGTGATGTAGGGTTGTAGTATTTAATGGTAGTCTAAACATTCATGGCATGAATCATACTGAAACATAATTTATAGGATAACTTCTGAAATTTGCACATTCCCTCTCCCTGTGAAATCTATTATTTTGCATGATAAATTCTCCTTATAGCCTTAATGTGAGAGCAGCTATTCAGTCCTGCGGTTATGATACTTACAATACTCCGTGGAGAATAGGTTGTAAGAGGTACTAGTCTTTCTGATTATAGAATCCCAAGAGAATTTGGCAGAAGAAGTAAAAGTTTGTCGCTATATATAGGAAACTAGCTTTCAGCAACAAGGTTTTTTTTCCCCCCTCATGTTTTTTAAACTACAGTAATGCCAATCACGGGATTGCAGATATAGCATGTGTAATCTTCAACAAACAAAACTAGGTCATCCATACAGAAAACAAAATGTAATGAAATACAAAGGGCTGAATCCAGATTTAATGCTCAGTAGAATGCTGAGGGATGGTAGAGAAAGAAGTGGTGTTTTTTTTTTTTTCAGATTCCAAGTTTCTTATGCTGCCTAATAGCAAATTGAAGGAATGCTTTAGAATCGGGAGAGAGATAATCCTGGGATCTACAGCATTAGTGTAAATGATCAATGCCCTGCTCTTTCAGTGTATAGACTTTTTTGTTTTGGTTCTAGGTTTATAAAGGGGAATGACCTTTCATCCATTCTTGTGGCAGAATTCAATCAATAAATACGATTGTTCACATACAGAACAGTGTTATGGTGCCATCAATGTTATATAACCTGCATTAGGCAGTCTTAATATATCAGAGAATTACATCACAAAAGTCAACTGTAGGGGGGGTGGAAGCGAATGAAGTTAAAATGGTTTATAGTTGCAGTCTTCCAAATTAGCCTGTTTAGTGTTTATGGATAAAAGATCGGTTTTCAAATTTGGCATATTAGTTCCTAATGTTCAAGATCTTTTGTCATCTGTTTCTTTTTATTTTCCTCTGAATATCATTGGGTCACCCAGTAAGGCACTGAGACAAAACTGAATTTGTCTACGTCATAGTATTCCATTTTGTAGCTGATTTAAATGCAGAACATTTTGCTATATGCCGTATAATCAAATCGAGTAGAATTTAACTGCTGTGGAAGCTGTTAGTGATACATATGCTGCTTCCGGAAAGTCTTTAATCCTCATTTGAATCAAGGATGACACCCAGTGGCCAGACAGGTTCATTCCAATGTATAAATGGGGAAGATGATTTCATTTCTTTTTTCTTTTAGTGATCTCTTTGAGAAATAATTAAATACCTCTTCCCCATGAACTCTCTATTGTCATTTAAATTGTTTAATCACTTTTTTTCACATTGTGGCTCACATGAGGGTAACATTTCCTATTGCCATAGAGATTTTTTTGAAAATCCCTCTCTCATATTATTGATATTTCAGAAAAGTTATTCATCTGAAATTTATTAAATTACAACAAGTACAATCAGTGTAGCCATATGAATCCTTATTCTTCTCACTAATAAAGGGCACTAAAACTTATTAAGTTTTATCAAGATAAATTGGGATGCATTCTCAATCTCTAATATCATTTGTCTTGCTTTTGAAAATTGTTACACTATTTTCACATTATTCCAAAGGTAAAACCATATATAGCAAGAGCACTTAGACTTATATGCTTAAATGCATAGTGCTTTACATCCCTCTCTAAAGGATCACAACTTCAGGATATTGTCCCCCAACAATCTGGGTCCTCATTTTATCGACCTCAGAAGGATAGAAGACTGAAAATGTTCTGAGTATTAATATATTTAAAACCTTGGTTTTGTTTTACAACTCTTTGGATCACTTCTGAGATAATGGTGGATAGTTGATAGGTGTAAATAGCATGAGACAAAACAAAGGGCGGAAGATAGGAAATGTAAGGCAATAGAGAAATCTGTGATCAGTATTGCTCTCACCATTCTAATATAACACACCAGACACATTACATTCTAGAGTTCTAAAATCTGCAGACTGTTGAAATAATTGTGATTGTAAGCTTCGGCTCAGCAATGTTTTCAAGGATCTGATCCCCATCATGCAATCTTAAATAAAGCTTGGGTGGGAAAGCATATCCATCACACGCACACACAAAACACATATACAGAGAGAGGGAGGCATTCTTAAATACACTTGCTAAGTTCATCTCAATACTTTGTTATATATCCTTTGTTGGCAATGACAGAGGTGAAACATTTTCTGTAAGTCTTCACAAGGTTGGTACACACTGTTGCTGGTATGTTGGCCCATTCCTCCATGCAGATCTCCTCTAGAGCAATGATGTTTTGGGGCTGTCGCTGGGCAACACAGACTTTCAACTCCCTCCAAAGGTTTTCTATGGGGTTGAGATCTGGAGATTGGCTAGGCCACTCCAGGACCTTGAAATGCTTCTTACGAAGCCACTCCTTTATTGCCCGGGCAGTGTGTTTGGGATCATTGTCATGCTGAAAGACCCAGCCACGTTTCATCTTCAATGCCCTTGCTAATGGAAGGAGGGTTGCACTCAAAATCTCACAATACATGGCCCCATTCATTCTTTCCTGTACATGGATCAGTCGTCCTGGTCCCTTTGCAGAGAAACAGCCCCAAAGCATGATGTTGCCACCCCCGTGCTTCACAGTAGGTATGGTGTTCTTTGGATGCAACTCAGCATTCTCTCTCCTCCAAACACGACAAGTTGTGTTTCTACCAAACAATTCTACTTTTGTTTCATCCGACCATATGACATTCTCCCAATCCTCTTCTGGATCATCCAAATGCTCTCTAGCAAACTTCAGACGGGCCCGAACATGTACTGGCTTAAGCAGGGAGACAGGTCTGGCACTGCAGGATCTGAGTCCCTGGTGGTGTAGTGTGTTACTGATGGTAGCCTTTGTTATGTTGGTCCCAGCTCTCTGCAGGTCATTCACTAGGTCCCCCCGTGTGGTTCTGGGATTTTTGCGCACCGTTCTTGTGATCATTTTGACCTCAAGGGGTGAGATCTTGCGTGGAGCCCCAGTTCGAGGGAGATTATCAGTGGTCTTGTATGTCTTCCATTTTCTAATTATTGCTCCCACAGTTGATTTCTTCACACCAAACTGCTTGCCTATTGCAGATTCAGTCTTCCCAGCCTGGTGCAGGTCTATAATTTTGCTTCTGGTGTCCTTCGACAGCTCTTTGGTCTTCACCATAGTGGAGTTTGGAGTGTGACTGTTTGAGGTTGTGGACATGTGTCTTTTATACTGCTAACAAGTTCAAACAGTTGCCATTAATACAGGTAATGTGGAGGACAGAGGAGCCTCTTAAAGAAGAAGTTACACGTCTATGAGAGCCAGAAATCTTGCTTGTTTGTAGGTGACCAAATGCTTATTTTCCACCATAATTTGCAAAAAATATATATTTCCAAATCAGATAATGTGATTGTCTGGATTTGTTTTCTCATTTTGTCTCTCATAGTTGAGGTCTACCTATGATGTCAATTACAGGCCTCTCTCATCTTTTTAAGTGGGAGAACTTGCACAATTGGTGGCTGACTAACTGAGCCGAGGTGGCGCAGTGGTTAAAATGCAGCACTGCAGGCTACTTCAGCTGACTGCAGTTCAGCAGTTCGGCTGTTCAAATCTCACCGGCTCAGGGTTGACTCAGCCTTCCATCCTTCCGAGGTGGGTAAAATGAGGACCCGGATTGTTGGGGGCAATATGCTGACTCTGTAAACTGCTTAGAGAGGGCTGAAAGCCCTATGAAGCGGTATATAAGTCTAACTGCTATTGCTACTGCTATTGACTAAAAACTTTTTTGCCCCACTCTGTGTGTGTGTGTGTGTGTGTGTGTGTGTGTGTGTGTGTGTGTGTGTGTGTGTATTAAAAAGGACAACGATGGCAGAGAGAAAGAGAAAGGAAATAGGGTATCAATGTCTATGGAGATTCTCGGTTATACAGGTCACGGTTGTCCCAAAGGTGCTTTTTTTCAAGAAGCAACTAAACTTTCTGGTTTTTCTTTGAAGATGTTTCACTTCTCATCCAAGAAGCTTCTTCAGCTCTGACTGGATGGTGGGGAATGTAAGGATTTGTACTCCTTGCAGACAGCTGGTCATTTGCATTCTTTTAGAGAGTCGTTGAACGTCTTGAAAAAAAGCACCTTTGGCACAAGGCGTATCAACCCTCCTCTTCAAAAGTCTGGACAAAGGCAAGATCCTTTTGAAATCTCAGTAGTGTGGGAGCTGTTCAAATTTTGGAGGAAATCTCATTCCAGAAGGCATTCCTGCTGCTACAGGAAGGTACCTTTCCAGAGTCCCAAGATAGGGTTATTAATATATCTAAAGCCACCAAAACATTAACCAAACTTTTTTGGTAGAATGTCTATGGAGATTCTCAATCATCCAAGTCATGGTTGTCCCAAACGTGCTTTATCAATTAGAACTGAAGAAGCTTCTTGGATGAGAAGCAATATGTTTTCAAAGAAAAAAAAACCTAAGTAAGTCCAGTTGCCTTTTGGAAAAGTACCTTTGGGACTATTTTGGTATAAGATCAAAACAAAATAACACTCATCCTAGAATTTAACATGAAATATCTTATTATAGAAACGTAGCTCTAGGTTATCAAGAAGGGCCATAGATGAGGCAACATTTATATAATGTGTGAGGTGGATCTAGCTATGAGGCCTCTGCAAATCAGTCCTGATTTGATTTGAGTTTGAAATTCGACACCAACCTGATTTAATTCAAGCTACTTTATTCAGTTTTTTTAAAATATGTCCATAGGCTATAATGTAAAAGCATCCAAAAGCCTGCAGCTGCTTCATTTTTGCCAGACTGGGATGAAAAGAGCAGAGATAGTTGTTTTAGAGGACATTAACCCTGCTAAGTTTCATCTGGTTAATTCTCACTGCAGTACATTTTTTCAAGCAGAGATGAGGAAAAAGCAGCATAGATGTGCTAAACCAGTTGCTGTATCCCAACCTCAAAATAAACATTTCTCGGAGTTTTAGAAGTCCTAAGTTATCTATTTGCCCTTCTGGGAAACAGACTTGGCATGACATTGAAAAATAGTCACTCACTCATCCTTGGGGAGACAAAGCTTTGTTGCCTTGATCAGGTGGGTGTCGAGAGCATTGGCAAAGCTATTTACCAAAGGTGGTCCTTCCCAAGGAAAATCACCCCCGTCTCCCTTAACTAGGATGCCAGGCCAGGTAGATGACATTGGCAAAGCGTAGCTCCTTCTGAAGAAGTACTCTTGACTTTCCCTTGAGGTATAGTATAGCTATGCTGCAACTGAGTCACTTGTGTCACACTTGGAGGATTGGCAAGCTTGAGCTTTCTCTGGGAAGCAGTACTACTTAGACTTATATACCACTTCACAGTGCTTTACAGCCCTCCCTAAGCAGTTTATAGAGTCAGCCTATTGCCCACAACAATCTGGGTCCTCATTTTACCCTCCTCAGAAAGATGGAAAGCTGAGTCAACCTTGAACCCGGCAAGATCAAACTCCTAGCTGTGGGCAGAGTTAGCCAGTAATATTGCGTTCTAATCATTGCAGCCCCACTATGTCTATTTTTTTACCAACTTTGGTAGAATATCAATCTTGGCCAAGCCGTATAAGTCAAGCTTATCTCTTATGGACATGGATGGGGAGGGTGTTGACTTGCTAGTAGTTGACTGTGTTAGGAGAAGCAGCCTGGTCCAGTTAAGGACTACCTGTAATGTGAGGGAATAGAGGGAGCACATCCAAAACTGGCAAAAGACAAGGCAGTTGTGGCCTGCCAGCGGCCAGCAGAGCTGGCAGTAGATTCGGACAGTGAGGAGGTTGGGGAGGAACATGGGCCAGTCACGGAGTCTGGGGAAGGCTCTGATGGGTGCTCTGCATCAGAGGCAGAGATGGGCCCAGGGCTGTATGACAGTTATCAGCTGCCTTCGGAATCAGACACCAGTGAGGCAGACGAACAGCTGGAGCCTGTTCCCAGTGTGCGCATGCACAGAGTTGCCAGACGAAGGGAACAGCTAAGGAACAAGGGTTGACTTGGGAATAAAGCCACAGGTGGATGCTGAATGGGCCTTCCCATAAGGAATAAAGAGGAGCGAAAGGGGAGGAGTGTTTGCAGGAGACAATTTGTTATTCCTACATTCTTGCCAAGTATTGTGGTGTCTGAAAGATATCAGCCTGGCCACACTCCAAGCCTGATAAAGGTCGGTAATTGTGAACTATCTTGAAATACTGGGGCCAGGACTTTGCTGGAGAGGAATTCACTGTAAATTAAATAAAAGGGGTTTATTGGGACGAGGACTCAGCTTCGTGCTGCTGGGGAAGCCTAGGTCAGAACATCAGTTTCGTATGGGACTAAAAAAGGTGACAATGTCTCTTTCCTAGTAGTTCCAACACTACGTTTTACAGTGCAAGTAGTCTGTTTTAATTTGGCAGGATTTCCAATTATAGGCAAGGAACAATAAAGGAAACTCAAATTGTCTTTCTTGTTTTTTGGAGCTTGACACATTGTGTGAAGAGAATCCACCCATGCCATTAGGGTAAGAGAGAGAACAACCGGCCTGTGGCTGACCACCCTGAAGGACTTAATGCAGGAAAGGGAATGAAGCCCAAAGCAATGTTAGTCCTGATATCCCAGAAGAGCTTCTGTTAAGCAGGGAGTTTAAGGAGCTGATAAAAACTCTAGTAGTTTTACATGTTGTTGATTACCTTTGGGGACCCTGATGTCTTCATTATTAGTTGGGCTTCCTGCCTAATTTTAGATCACTTCTCATCAGTTAAGCACACACAATGTAAAGGGGGGAAAGAAGCATAATATCTGCATTGCTTTGAATATCTGAAAATTGGATAGTACCTGATTATAGACAAAACAATAAGTATCATTATATAAAAGACTGGAAACCTCATTTGGACTCTGCTGAAAATAGAAAAAATGAGTTGGTGATTTATGGTTTTGCTGATGGAAAACGGTTCACTATGGGAAGAAGGGAACCATGTAATGTAATCTTAAAGAGAGATAATAAATTTATAATTGGTATAAAGAAGATCAGAAGTCATTTCTTTATATATCTTTCTCTTCTTTTTCTCCCACATTTACTTTTTGTTTTCTATTAGTTTTTCTTAATATATTTTCACCAAAAATTTCCAATAAAAATTGTTCTTATAGGCTTCTTATTGTTTTTTTTAAAGACTGATACAAACTGACAAAGTAAAGAAAAAGAAGGAAAGCAAAAAAAAAGCAAAATGTGCAAGAAAAAATATTGTAGAAAAATAAAAAGAAAGAAAAATAGTAATTTCCTATATTCTTCACAAATTTATGACTACAATTATATTTAACTTCCCTCTCTAGACTTACCTCATAATATTCTGTCCCATAATCCATCCTGTCTAATCATCAAAACCATAAATTACAAGTTCTTTTTTTCATGTTGTGCAAAAAGTCCATTAGAAGTTTCTAGCCACCAATAAGTGTAGAAAATGTCTCTAATCAAAGAAATGAATTATCCATCTCAACAAGATCTGTCAATTCCATCAACCATTCCCTCATAGTGAGTAGTTTGAATCTTTCCATCTCTGTGCACATAATAATCTTGCTGCAGTAATAATATATTGAAATAATCTTCCATGGCTTTTATTTTATCTCTTTATCCATTAGCCCTAATAAGACGAGTGCTGGCTTCAGTTGAATATTAACCTCTAAAATCCTTAGTATCAAAATATGTATTTGAATGCAAAATGTTTTAGCTTTTTTTTTACATGTCCACCAAGAATGATAAAATATTATTTAATGATGTTTGTATTTCCAACATACATTTGAAGTACCTTTATACATTCTATAGAATTTCTCTGATGTTGTATAATAACAAGGTATCATTTTATAAAAATTATCTTTCAGATCAACACAGTGTAAATTTCAACTAACCACCTGTTTTTCCATTGTTCAATCTGTATATTCTAAACAAGATTCTTACTCTACTATACAGCATATTCTTTAACCTGTTCTTCCTCCATTTCAAATTTTAACAAATGTTTATACATTTTAACAATCATATGTTCACCATCAGTACACTGATATGGAGCAAATTAAATTATTTCTAAGTTTGCTTCATACCATAAAACTTTTTGTCCATTTTGAATCTTTCTGATAACTGTAAATGGGAAAACCATTACCAACTATATCCTCCTGCTATTAATTGCTCTTTTAATAAATTAGTAACATTGTTGCAAAAGATGATCACAAGATCCTGCAACCATCATAAATTCATGCCAGTTGCAAAGCATACAAATTTTGATCAATGACCACAGGGATACCACAATGGTCGTGTGAAAAACGGTCATAAGTCACTTTTTTCAGTGCCATTGTAACTTTGAATGGTCACTAAAGGAATGTTTGTAAGTTGAAGACTACCTGTAAAGCAAATAAATCTATAGCAACCCTTTCACACAGAGGTAGCCAGGCCATGAAATAATATTTTTTTTGCCCTCTGTGTTCATTTCATGGGACTAAGCCTTTGAAGATTTCACCAACAAATGAGGAGTAAAACTCCTAACTCAAAGTAGTTGGAATATAAAACAATTTTAATGAATATTTGCAAAGGCTGGTGGATATCAATGCACACAGAGGCCACACCCAAGTAACGTAAAAGTATAGTTTTATAATCATCCTACACCTGTCAGTTTACGCCACATCATTCCTTTCCAGGCCTAATTGATAAGCCCAGTCTGGTCACATGTTTTCCGAGTGCCTATAATCTAATATCATACCTAAATATTTAAAGTTAGTTTAAGTCCTTATTGTCACCCAAACTTGCTAAGCATTCACCCCCCCTCATGTTTCACTTATTTGATATTCCCCTATCGCAGGGGTGTCAAACTCAAGGCCCATGGGCCAGATTTGGGGCACAGGATGCTTAGATCTGGCCCGCGGGGCCGCCCTGGAAACAATGAAGGATCGGCCCATGGTGACTCTGATAGCGAAAATGGAGCTAGGGAGGAGCTCCTGACCTCCGTTTTTGCTGGCAGAGTGTTCGGGCCACCACAGGCACCCCTGACACGAGTGATATTGAGCTGATCACACCCACCCTGGCCACGCCCACCCGGCCCCCTGATGTGAAACAACCCTGATGCAGCCCTCAATGCAATAGAGTTTGACTTCCCTGCCCTATCGATTCTCTTATTTCACAAGAATTGCAACACAGTCATAGAAAAGAACATTGATCAAGTGAAAGAAACATTTGAGAGAGAAAAACATCAAAGTAGGTTTGAGTTAGAGACATTCTCAGTCTTTCCCAAGATTAGCTTGACTATTTTCTTTGTTCATGGAGGCTTGAGGATGGCTAAAAATGCTACAATGTATTGAATGCTCTCTTGCCAGTCCCGGTATCCGAAAGAGAGGCTCTTTCTTGAAAATTAAGGCTTATGGGAAATTATCAGCAATACGATTGAAAAGCAAATTTAAGCATATACCTTGGATATGTGGTTCATAAGCTATATGCTAGTCTATATAATGGAAAATTAAAATTTCTTATATTATTCCCCACAATCATGAATTATGTACAGTATTTCCTCCCACATGCTCAGGACAAAATCTCTCAAGTCCACCTTTGCAGTGCATTAAGGAAAATTGAAGGAGGATTTGATTCAGAATAGAATAGCCGACTTTTATATGGATTAGGAAGCATATTCCTAACACTGTTTTTGATAAATACAATTTCTCTTTTTGCCTCCACTTAAAAGACAAGTGAGAGCTGAAATGCCTGGCTTCTTTTCAAAACAGTAACAAAGAATGTAACATCCATAAAGTATATAAAAATGAGATGAAAAGTTTTATTTCAGTGTGTATAGCAACATAACTTTTTTCAGATTTCTTCTTATCACTAACAAACACCAATTATTTTTTTAAAAAAGGGGGCAGATATAAAACTAGCATAGACAACCAAATTCTAACCGCATTTACAAACTCTGCTAACAAGAGGCAGAGTTTATTTCAGACTGCAGCTATAGTAAGATTTTGCATAAAAAAAGCAAATTTGCCTGCTGATCGGCTAACCATTTCTTATGCATTTGTGGTAAAATAATGTTAAAATGCTCATCAGGTTTTTTTTTTTTTTCACATTTTACTCCAGCTTCTTAAAGCACCCTTGACTACATTCCAGAATAAGCTAATTTTTGCTGCCAAATAAAGAAGGGAAAGCATTTTAAGTGCCTCTAGCTCATTTCAAAACCAAAAGTTAAAACTTCCCCTGAGAAGAAGCAGTTTAGGAATAAACCCTTTGGCTAATTAGGTTTAATGGGACATTGTCTTGGGAGATGTGATTTATTAGGCCAGTCTAGGCACACAATAGGCCTGCAGGGTTCAGTTTGTGCATTCTCTAACTGAATGGCAAATGTCCAAGCAGTTTTTTTTAGAATATATCATTAAGGATCATTAAGAGAATGAAGGACAAACTACACATTACACTCACAGGTCTGTAAAGGTTTGGACTTGAGAAGCATACTTAGGAGGTTGAGATATTGAGTGAAGACATGGGGAGAAAGGAATACTATACATCCTTTTGTTACATTAAATCACGAACACACTAGTGTTCACCATTTCCACCAAGTTTCATCATTATATTCCTTTTCATATAACATAGACTCTCTTTATGAAAGCTGCCTCTCTTCTTTTTTTTTCAAATGTTTGGCTAAGATGTTTTTTTAAAAGTCTATTACACTAATCAGGAGAATGGTTGTAGTGGATCATATATTTCATGCTTGCCGTATCAAATACTATTAAAAATTTTTTAAAAATGGCACATGGAATCTATACAACTTTGGGATTGTTTTCTGAGAGATTTGAGCAGTTCTCTTACAGAAAAGAGGTATAACATACCACACTTCCAAAAATTAGTATATCCTTATCTTCATGTGAAGCGGAAATATCTTTGGACATTGATTGGGGTATTTTTCCTTAATGTCATTTTATGTCCCTGCTTTCTTTGGGGTAGGATAAGGAAGAAGTGCAGAAATGCCTTAAAGTAGTGTGTTGATTGTTTACTTGTCAAAGTAGACTTACTACAAAAACCTATCTGCTTTCCTCTAAGGTTAACACAGGATGTTTAATCATGCAATGAGTCATCAAACACATCATTTTTTATGCTGAAGACAATTAACCACTAATAGAAGCGAATAAACCTCTTTTATGTCCCCAACGTGTAAATTTTCCATCCGCTTCGGTTCAATATAACCAGTGAGCAATAGCTCCTCTGTTTATGAAATGCATAGGCAATAACTCGGAGAGCGCATAACTCTTTTGTGAAGTTATTACAGAATATGTAAGAATGTATGACTGGGAAAGTCTTTAAAGGAAGCCGCAAATTATCTAGAGAATTGAATGGGTTAGTGTAACGCTCTAAAGCACACTAAAACAGGAAGGCAAGATCATTTTAAAAGATCTATTTTTAAACTGGTGTAGTCTTTTTCAGGATAGTTTAAAAAGTATGGCTAGCTATGTGATTACATATCAAAGACAAAATGAGTGTAAGTTTATATATTCAGCAGACAATAGCTGTAAGAGTCAAATTGTTAATAAACAATTAGTGACTTACTGCTGCATCATTGTGCACACATTTCTGAGATGTGCTGGCTGAGTTTTAGGCTTTCTTCCTTCTACAACCTTTGAGACTTTTCCAGGTGCACCTAACATAGCTCTTCAGCCATATTTCTTCCCATTTCCAACACCATCAAAGGACAGTATATAAAAATATGTTAGACTTGTCACCCATTACCTCGGAAGGAAATCAGGTGACTAGTAGTGACCGGAAATAGAGGCAAGAAAGTGTCATGTTGTTCACATTTGGTCATTTTATCTTGACTTAGAGATGGATGGAAATATT
Source organism: Thamnophis sirtalis (assembly GCF_051295495.1). Classification (NCBI taxonomy): domain Eukaryota; kingdom Metazoa; phylum Chordata; class Lepidosauria; order Squamata; family Natricidae; genus Thamnophis; species Thamnophis sirtalis. The sequence continues at coordinate 39,767,584 of NW_028261381.1, read as the reverse complement.
ATAACTCAGCTGTGTGAAAAGGTTCTTAGAATTGTACCCATTTGACTTGGAAATGGGGTGTTGTGGATAATTTTTTAAACTTGTAAGTTTCATGAACTTTGTGAAACCAGTTCAGTTAACCCCGAGATTGAGTGATGTCTATAGCACAAAGCATAATTGTCAAAGTAGTTTGTACTAAAGAAGTAAATTGCCCCATATATCATTCTCCATAAATCACTTGGGTTAATCCCAACAGGCAACTGTGCTTTCCTTAATGCATAAACACATTCTAAAGTTTCCATAAAAGTGACCACATTTTGTTCTAGAACAATACTTTACAATTGGGTCTGCATAAAATTCAGTTTTCCTAAGTTTCTGTTACAAAAGTGGCTTTTACATTGGAAGTTTTGTATTTCAATTGGAATGGCTTGTTTGTTTATTTAGGACCTGACCATACATACATAAAGGAATTATAATGGTTTGCACCATAAATAATTATATTTAGAGTCAGTTTCCTGACTGATAAATTGAGCAGGAACTTTCAAATAAAATTAGAAACAATTTCAATAGTGCTGGGAGCATTTTGGATTTAAAGACAAAAATGATGCTTTGGGATTGGAGCATATTCCCTAGATCTTTTACTGAAGGAGAAAAAAACCCAAGTACCGGCACCCATTCTAATATTATCTTATAATGATCAGATAGGTAAATAAACTGTGGTTGCTTTCTCTTCCTCATCCAATGGAAAATCTGCCACTATGTAGAATTATGGAGGGCCAGAAAGGTTTGGTCTTGCAAATTGATATAACAGAATAACAGAGTTGGAAGGGACCTTGGAGGACTTCTAGTCCAACCCCCTTTTGTATACAATTCCAGACAAATAGTTGTCCAATCTCTTCTTAAAAACATCCACTGATTGAGCTATTTCCACCTAGCATATTTTTCAGCAATGGGAAATAATGTGAATGCTGAATATGATATGGAAACTCTTTTTGTTGCTTCCTGTTGCATGTGTATGGATGTTTTTCCAAGAATTACTTAGCTCTAATCCCAAAGATGATATTTGTAAGAAAGTAAACCTGTCTTGTTTTCTGAAATTTTAGCTGCTTACCTGGATAGAAAGATGTGTTGGTTTGTTCCTTCTTCGATTGAAAGTTATTTAGCATTATTCCTTCACCGGGGGTTGCCAAAAGTTACACTCCTTCAAGGCTCGTTCAACAAATGAAGAAAGATAAAGTAAGAAAGGGCTAAGATCTGCTTGAAAGCAGAAACTGTATCCTAGAAAGGGCATTAAGAGCTTATGCATTGTCTTAAATCCATTTGAACACTTTTCAAAACATACTCAAATTTTCATCCCACCCACCCGCAAAATATTGTGTTACTATTTCTCACCGTTCAAATATATTCAGAATAATAATAAGCATGAAGGATATCATCCAAACATGCATACATTGGTTTCCAGTTAAATTTCCCAAGGAAAACAGAAAGATTGAACTGTTATTTACTCCAAAGTATTTTTGGCTGTCTTCCTCCCTTCTAATGGAAATGAACCTCATAAATCCAGCTGATAGAAATAATATATGGGTCCTCTGCAATGATAGGCAATCACAAGTTGATTTAACAGCCTTAATTCAACTTCATTAGCCTTGCGGGAGGAGCTTTGGTAAGAGCTCTTCTTCAGATTTAATTTAGTCTTCAACTCTTTTTGTGGGCAGCTCGTGCTTTTCCTCCTCCAGTTCTCGGTGAATGAAATTACCACTCTCTTCACAAATGCCAGAGGCTTCCTAGAATTCAACAAGCCCTGATTGGATTCTCAGCATAATAGCCATTTCTCTTTCACATACTCCGAGCACAAAAAAACTTGTATCTTGTTATAAAAGTGAACTCAATCTCCTTTTGTTTTGACCTGGAGGGGTAATACAGAGGGACATGTTCAGAGATTGGTGAATTCCCAACTGAATGGAATATAAAAGACTAACAAGGAAAAAAAAATCAATCTTTAAGGGAGACACGAGCTGAGGCCTTGTCTTCAGATCTCTACCAGTACTGAATTACCTTGGATTTGGTCGGCAAAACGGCTTAAGTTTGTTTTCTTGCTTTTTGTTTCATAAATACAATGTGAGTTACCAACATTCTTCATTAACTGAATGGGAACAACAATTAATATATAAGAAAAGATGAAATGGAGGGAGAAAGGGAATTTGGTGGTGGGGAAATAACTACTTAAATTGTGATATTTTCATATAAGATAAGGTTGGTCTAGTGGTTAAGGCACTAGGCTAGAGGGGAGTCTCACCTCAGACACAAAAGCCAGTTGGGTGACTTAAAGTCAGTAGCTCTCTATCAGCCCAAACCATGTCACAGGTTTGTTGTGGTAGGGAAAATGGGAGGAGGAAGGAGTATTAGACATATTTACTGCCTTGAGTTATTTATAAAAAATAATAAAGCTAGGATAAGAGAAAAAAAAGTCTACTCAAAATTGTGACATTTTCATATAACACAGCCAAGGTAGCCTAGTTATGCTTGTCATTGCTTTATAATATAATGTAACATTTTAGGGTTACTCTATTTATCTTCCTTTCTCCTTAAATTGGCTTATAGGATAAATTGGCCAAAATGAAAGAGTCTACAAAAGGAAGTCTTAACTTCACCAACTATGTTCAATAGCCTAAAAAAAGACCATAGCTAATATTTCTATTTGCATTTCCCTTATTTTTAAGTTTTTCACAAAATCAAACAAATAATAAACTTGGAACTTTTCATAGGACTGTTGAATACATACTATGATAACAGTCTGCTAGCAGTTCCATCCATAAATAGAATAGAATTGATAATTAGACAGCATTTGCACGTAGCCGAAAAGGGCAAGGGAAGAATATAGTGTGGATCTTGTACCTTAGCAATAAGAAATGAAATGAAACTTGACATTTAAATTCTTACAGATACATAGTCCTTATAACCACATGACTAATCATTAGCCACAAGATGCCTAACAGTGTCTAATATTTTAATGCTAAATACTCCATTCAAAGGGTATGTACGACACAGATATTTTCACAGGATATTTTTCTCCTTGTATTGTTGGAATAGTTGTGCAGTGTGGATTAAAATTAGGGAACAGGTTAAAAGGGAGAAGAGAGAAAAAAAATCCCGAATATATGCACTACAATTGAAATGGAAAGATGCTGAGAAATGGCCAGCCACTTAAAATCCTATGGTGGTACCTTTTACAGATCATCTGTCTGATTGGAAAACATCATGCAAATCCCTGTCTTTCACTTTTTAAAAAAAAAAAGAGAGAGAGATAAACAAGTACCGAGTGTGGAAAGGATGTGCCTTCTTCCCTCTGTAGAACACAAATTTACCCCATGATTTTTCAGGTTATAAATTATAAATGTGCAGTGTGCTCATCTGTTATTCAGCAGCCTGGGCCGAAGGATGCAGGGGGCGGGGGTCTTTCTTCCTTTCTGTTCTTTAAACCGGATCTCCTTTGATGTCTATACCACTTATACACAGCAATCATTACATCCCACTCTCCAGCATCATTAATGCAACTACAAACGAAACAAGTCAAGTTTTGAATACCCAATGTTTTATTCTAATCACACAGATATGAAGGGAAAACTGAACTTGTAAAAATAAAAAAAAATTATGTCTGGATGGGATTGCTCCTTAGAGTAACTCTGCTTGAAAGCAAAGGGAGAGAGATATTGCCCTTGTGGGCATGAGCTTGAGAGTCTTCAAACTCCGTTTTCTCATCTCTTGAGTTACAAAAGGGAGCATACTCGGAAGGTAAAAACTGGGCCTCTGAAATACGTTTCACAATTTCTGTGTTTGTGTCTCCTCTGCCTTGATGTTGGACAAGGAACTGTGTAACTATCCTCAGGGGTTACCTATAATCATTGCATTTTTATGATTTATATCCTGCCTTTCTGGCAAAGGTATATAGGGCTTTCTTTTTTCCTTATATAATAATGGCCCTTAAGACTCACTCTTTGCACTTTACTAGGGCAGTTCCTTAAAAGTTGAAATTACAATTAGCCAAATTAAAACAAACGTATTTAAATTACCTAGAATAAAAGAACAATATAAAATTGGCATTTTGAAATAATAACAAACATAAAACCACACCAAACTAATTATACAGAGGACTGAGGAAGAAATGCAGGATACTAGAAGTTTGATGTTTTGATAGTAAAATCTAATGCACTATGTACATCAAGTGCCTTGCTGATAGGTCATCTATCAGTCTTAAATTACACAGAATCTGAAAAACTGCAAACCCTTAATGCCATAATTCAGAACCCCATTGAAATTATCTGTCAGAATTATATTTAAGATGTGTCTGTCTGTCTGTCTATCCCTCCCTCTCCCTCTCCCTCTCTCGAGTTAATTCATAAGTCAACATCAAGGGCTATTATCAATCTGGCAAAATCTCTAAACGTATGTAAACGAATACAGACCTGACTCAAAAGGAAGTCCAACTTTACAACCTTGAGGGAAAATTAACCTGGCTTTCCTTCAACTCATCACTGCAGCCCCTAAATTCCTTTATAACTTTCTGAATCTATATATTTGCATGAAATAATAGCAAAAGCAGATACACAGAGAAAAGATGGAAAGTAACCTTCTTCTTAACCCTTTTTCTATGTCCTGGCGCATTAGGTTTTTTTGAGACTTGCAAGTACTGAATGCATAATGCAGTTTACTAACTATTAGGCCTCACATGCTGTCTCTGGCATAAAAGGAAGTTATAAAAATGCAGACTTTCAGGAGTGGAAAATTATCTGGTATCCAGGAGCACGCTTAATGTGAGCCACCTACCAATTGTGGCCTGCAGAACGTAAGAGAGACTATATCATTCATGGGAGGACCATATTTTCAGGTTGGGGAAAGACTCCCCCCCACTTTTATTTTTAAAGATACACATAATTTTCTTTAGGGCTTAAACCCCTCTAGTTTTAGTTTAGAATTTTGTAACAATCAAAGTAAATTCTGAGGGTTCAATAAGGGATGTGAAAGCTTCAGTAGTTTATCTCTTCTGCAAAGCAACAAGTAGCTTGGTCATATCCTCCCATTCAAGCTGATGTTGAATTATCACCACACCACTTGCTCACAAATTTTCCAGTAAACTTTCCTGCAGCATTGTCCTGTATAATTTTAATGCTTCTTTTTTTATATATTTATAAAATCCTATTGCGAGTAGTCTTTAACACCTTGGCTATTTTGATTCTTAACAGGCTTGTCATTTGTGAGAAGCAGTATCAAGGCTAATTTTATGTTTCCCTCACCCCCATGCAAAACCAATACGCTTTTAGAGTTCAAATTTTGCAGCCCCTTCCTAAGTCATCAATATTTATATAGGCCATTAGGATGGAGGTAAATTAGACCCAAGTGAACCACTAAGGATAACTGGCTATAACATTGGAAGTTATATCTCAGAAGTTCAAATGCAGCACTTTCCATATTTAGACCAAGTTAGGGGCAGAATTACCATGAAGGATAATAAGGGTTGCCATAAAATATAACTCCTGAAACTTTTTGTTTATAGTTTAGTTTTCAAGTTTCCCGAAGACTGCTACTGGATTGTTTTTGAGAAAACTGTCATAAGGATAATGTATTCCTGCCCTGTGCTCTTTATGGAAGAAAATGTGAAAAAACCATCTATTACTTGCTTTTCTCTTTCTTTCAACAAGGCTAGCAAGCTGGATGCCTGCCTCAGTCCAGTTATATGCAAACACAGACAGAACATTTAGAGGAAAGTTTCAAATATGCTTTTTCAAGGGGCAACTGGACTTTCTGGTTTTTCTTTTGAAGACGTTTCACTTCTCATCCAAGAAGTTTCTTCAGCTTCTTGGCATAAAGATCTACATCCCATGAGTTCAGGTAGCATTAAAGTTAGTTCTCAACATACAACTGGTTTTTTTTTTTTAACAATGGTTAGAAGTTACTGTAGGCTTGGGAAAAGTGACATAACCTGTTCGTGAAATTGTGACTATCATACCACCTTTAAAGTCACATGATCACAATTCAGGGCTTGGTGACCAGCTCACATTTATGATATTGCAGTATCTTGTAGTCATTGGATCTCAATGTATGACTTTCCCAGCCAACTTGACAAGTAAAGTCAATTGACAAGACATAGTTGCTTAATGACCATGGTGATTTGTTTAACAACCACAGTAAAATGACGGTTAATGACCACATCACTTAGCGACCAGAATTCCAGTCTCAATTGTGGTTGCAAGTTTGAGGACTTCCTGTATCCATTGATTATTGTGGACATAGTACTAAGGCCTATGAATCTCTCAAGAGTCTAAAAAAGCATTATCAGTTTCTCCCACTCTATGCTGTATAGATTTGTAATTACTTTATGATATGTCTATATTCTATATTGTGAAAATAGTCTGAAAAATGTTTTTATCTTGAACATCTACAGGAGTACTCAAAATCAAAAAGATTCCACAAACCATTCACTTATTCTTCATACATCTTGTTGGAAAATGTCTGTGAAAAAAATATTTTTATTGTGTCACTAATCCTTGTCATTTCTTTTTCCCTGGTCCTTTACCATCACCCCCCCCCCCCCCAGTTTAATAGGATGGTGGGGTCATGACTACAAAACCAGGTTTCTCATGGAAAACAGTATGTATATTTTTCCTTCTCTTTAAAATGGGGGAAGGGGGGTTGAAGGTATATAAACGGCATCAAAAGTAATAAAATTGCTGCAAAATAATAGCAAAGATTCTTTCAGTACAGGGAAATGTTTCCATTCCAACCTGAAATTAAAACCTCAAAAGAGTCAGAAGACAAAATGTCCAACTTTATACAGATGATTTGTAAAGGCCTCATTTGGCATCATCTTTCTTATGTTGCTCTAATGTCGCAACAATAGATAGAAAAAGAAAAAGAGAGCAGAAGAGAGAAATCATGTAGGGGAAGATTGCCTGGGAATTTAAAAAGCAAACAAACACCAAAATGTCAAAAGAAAAAAAACCCAGCATTTTTAATACAAAGATAAGATAAATTAGTGGCTTCAACTATTCTAGCATTAACAGGAAGAAAACATTGGTTGCTGTGTGGAAATTCCAAATTTTGATATTATTTATTTGGCTTTATTATGTCCCTGTCATTTAGCAGCCTGTTTTTGTTTAATTTTGATTAGTGTTGTAATGTTGACATTTTGTTTATGCTCTTTTTTATGCATTTAAAATGTACTTGGATTTGCTATATCACATAATAAGAGTTGGTTTGGAGCACTAAACTAACAAATACTAATACTAATGCTTTATTGCTTTTTATAAGTGTTCCTGTTTAATTGTGCTGTCCTCAAAATAATTTAGAAAAAATATTTCTTTTAAGTTTATACTCCTTGATTATTTTTGAAAATGATCATTTCTTCAGGGATTAGTGTCAAATGTTTTTTTTAAAAAAATGCCTGTTTACTGCAACTTTAATGATATTAAATCAAAATTCTGAGGATTATATGGTACTATGTTGAAAAGATCTAAAATAATCAATAGCTAATTTTCTTTTTGCATTAAAAATATTGAAAATGGTTGACATCCAATCGTTTGATTAGCATCAAACTGAATTTGGGAGACCTGGAAAAAGCTCTCTGCAAGAGAGGACATTCATAAAATATTGGATGCAGCCTAATGTCTCTCCATATACCTCTCTATATATAACCAGATTCTTCACCCAACTTATTGTTACAGAATTGCAACTCAGCCCTGGAATCAATGGATTTCGTTTATCTAATCCTTCCATCTTATTGGTCTGTGCTCTTCACGCAAGCTTAGAGGTGAGTAATTATTTTCTGCTATCAGAAGACAGTGAAACAAAGAAAAAAAAAGTTTAATTAGGCAATATTCCTTCTTGATGGCAGTAAAATGAAATATCTGTCCAAAAATGAATGCTTTGGAAAATCTGTTATGGTGGTACCTCAGTACTCAGTGTTAATTGGTTCCAGGAGGTGCGAGGAGTAGCAAAAATAATGCTTACCAAACCTTTTTTTCCCCATAAGGAATAATGTAGTGAGTTACAAGGCAACATCGACAGGTTCTAGCTTGTGTGTTGAGTACCAAACAAACAATGAGTACCAGGACAACATTTTTGCATCAAAATGCGTTGAGTACCAAATTTGATGAGTTTCAAAGCAGTTGAGTATCAAAGTACCACTGTACATACTTTCTCTCATGACATTGCACATTTTTCTTTGCCCACTGCATTGGTTCCATTGCAGTCCCACGTTCCCCTTTCAGCAGGGACATGAACAGATCCATAGCTAAGTGCTTGAATCAGAAAGAAGACAGGAAGGCTTTGAAGCTAGAAATGTGCAATAAATTGATTAATTGAATTAATAAATTGTGTAACTAAAATATGAACATTGCTCCTCTAAATTTATATTTTGGTGCAAAAATTAAGAAGGTAGTAAGACCAAAAAGGCACTGTGTAACTTCGAGCTGAGCCAACCCATCAGAGTAACTAAGAAAAACTTCATAACAATGAAGCTTTTTACTGATCCACATTTATTTTTCCCCAGCATCAATCAATAAATTAAGAAAGAATTTAAAATTTGCAAGCCTATATGGGAATGTATTTTCTTATTTAGTTCTTTTATTTAATCTAGAGCCCCCTGGCTCCTATTGACTCTTAAGAGGCTTTTCACTGCCTTTCACAAAGCAAGTAATTACAAAACCTAAGAAAAAAAATCATGGATGTATGTCCAGATAAGGAAAAGCATACATACCAAAACAGATTATGCTATGAAGCTACTCTACAGAATAGCCAGACTTTATCACCATTATAAATGCAAAAATTGCTCTTATTGGTAATTCTATTTCTTAGAACAAAGCTACATCAAATATTATATTATATTTGTAATATTATAGGGACAGAATCTTTTTCTTTGGAAAATATGGATAGGCATTTTGAGAAAAAGCATATTCTTGTTGGTTTGTATGTTTTTTCTCATCAGTACATCCATGATTTGTTTCTTATTATTATTTGTTTTAAACTGAACATTTCCTGGAGTCAACAGGAGCCAAGGGATTCTAAATTCAAAAAGTAAATAAGTAAATATATTCCACTATAACTTTTCAAATTTTAATTTCTTTCTTAATTTATCAGTTGAAGCTAGGGAAAACTAAATGTCTGTCAGCAGACGGCTTCATTGTTTTGAAGTTTTTATCATTCAGTCCCGTGAATTGTTGCACAGAATGCTGAAGCAAGCATCACATAAAGGAACCAGAGTTTTAACCCCAAGTAAAATCTCCAAATTTCATAGAAATACTGAGAAGCAATATATCCTGGAATATTATTCACTGCCGATTTACAAATCATTGATTTTTTCAAAGAAAAGAATAACATAGAATTTAATATATCAAGTCTCGTTTCTGTGAACAGAAGCTCTAATGTACCTCGCATGTCTTCACTTAGTTGCTTTGTAGAAAACAATTAGCAATCTTTAGGGAAACCTAATATAATGGGTGTTGATTCATAATTTGCTACTTACATACTGATTTCTATCAGAAGCTAATGTAGTGTGTATATCTTTGAAAAATGCTATTTGACAGCCATCCATATCCTTTGATATTCACACATATTTTTATTCATCTCAGGCTGCCGAAGTCTCACTTGGGGACATTTTGGAAGTGAAAACCAAGCTATATTTTCCCCTCCTAAATTGCATTGCCAGTAAAACAAAACAAAACAAAATCAATCACAGAATTACTAATAACCTAGAGAGTTTTATTTGAAAACATTAAGATTTAAAATTCTGCAATAAGAAATGCCAAGGGGATATGGCAGTGTATTGTATGTGAGACGGTGTGAGTGAAAGTGTGCATTTATTTATTCATGTATTTATTTGTTCTGTTTAGCAATTAATTTGTTTTACCCTTAAAACATCTTTGGTATTTTGTAAACTTTATATGACCTTAGAGATGATACTGCTCTGACCCAGATGGTGCTTACAAATGAGGGTGGGGGATCTGTCATTTAGCCCACTGCAGGGGGTCAAAGGCAGGAAGAGCACATCAGTTTCTACGAACTTCCCTTTTTGTGTTTGCATTATACTTTTGGCACAGTCAGGATTCCCTTGCGCTAATTGCTGTAGTACAGTGAAATAGATGGTCTCTGGCAAAAGATGACACTTACGAAATGGTCTACCATCTTGCACAGGGGTACATTAAGCAGAAGGTACAGTTTATAAAGAAACAGCTGAACAAGGCCAGGGTTAACACACAACAAAGGCAGTTTTCCTTTTACAGGGAAAGAACATTTGTGATGGAAACATTTTTCTTCATCTGTATATTTCCTCTACAAAGTCTTTATAAGTGTAACTCCAGCTGGGAAGGGTCTACAGCAAATCATTTTCTTAAAGTTTCTGCAATATGAGATGACTTCTGTGGCCTTCCCCACGCTGGCAAGTAGTATTTTTTGTAATCCTTTTATCTCCTCAAGTCCCTGTACATTAAAGTTGTGAATATTTGTTCCCAGTGGCATTATGTTAACAAAGGGGGCACATCAGTTTCTACGAACTTCCCTTTTTCCCTCATGCTCCCAATCCACATATTTCCTACAAGACCTACTATCCCTGGGAAACATTTGAGCTTTATGCTGTTCCTTTCTTGGGAATATCTGATCATCCTTGAAACACAACGTACAGAAGCAGAGAAGAATGGTACTTAGAAGATAGCGTGCATCTAATTAAGTAGCAAAAAATAATTTTCAAGTGAATTTGCTACAGTACATGGTGTTTGCAGTGAATGGAAGGGATCTTAGGGAACTGATTGCTTAATATATATGAAATGTCATTACAATATGGGGAGAATATAAAAGAAATAGGTTAGCTATAACTTTGGGAAACTTCAGCTTTTGGGTTTTCCTACTAATCTTGCTAGTGATCAAATAAATGTTGGCAATAAATCAAACTAGAGTATTGTGTGGTTGAAATGGTTCATTTTAGGCTGTCTTTGTAGAGAAAGGAATGTTCTTTGATGCAGCAATTATGTTTTTGTTTGCTTGTTTGTTTTAATTAGATCTTTGCTCAAACTACAATGAAGCGCCTGAGAAAGAAATCCATGCTTCTTACTGGCTACTTGGAGTATTTGATAAGGCACTATTACAGCAAAGATAGAAATGATCCTGAGAAGACCCTTATAAAAACGATCACACCATCCCACCCTGAAAAAAGAGGATGCCAGCTCACCTTACTTTTCTCTGTTCCAATCAAAGATGTGTTTAAAGAACTGGAAAAACGAGGAGTCGCTGTAAGTAACCTAGATTTATGTTGGAAACTTCAAAATGCTTTTATTTTATGGGAGTGCCATATTAATTTTAGAATAACATTGGCGTTATAATATCCAGGGTAGAGTAATCAAAACAAAATAAAGTTTAAAGTAGCATTTCACAGTTCATAAATATTGAGTGTTGACCTTGTGGTTTCAGGGAACAGAAAGTAGAGTAGGTGAGATGCAGTAGCATTTCTGAGTCATCGCAGTGGAAGGATCACTTGAGACTTTTCATACCTCATATAATTATGGCCAAGGCTAAGCTACAGATGCCTGTAATAAATATGCAACAATTTTTGGAAAATTAGAACTGGGTAGCATAAAGATAGAGATGGATATACAATAGCATTAAATAGTCTAAAGCAGGAGCCAGCAATGGTAGGAGTTGAAGTCCACAAAGGTCTTCAAAGTTGCCAACATTGAACACTCCTTGTCTAAAGGTTGGTTGGTTGGTTGATTTCCTTTGTTTCTTCTTTAAAATATTTCATTTTTTAATCATATCAAACAATTCCTTCAAATCACTACCCAAAGAAAATGTTTCCGGAAAATTATGCTGCATAATTTTATAATGCAGCTTTTGTGAACCTTGTGTGAAAGGAAAATTGTGGTCTGGTGGATTTTGGTTCCTTCCACCAATGGAAAGACAAGCCTGGTTCTAATACCTTAGAATTTTGAGACTTATTAGAGTATTATGTTTTGTGACTAAAGGAAAAGACAAGAGGTTCACTGGGATTATCATTCCACCCAAGAACAAAGGAATGATTGGAAAGACACTCTAAAGATAAGAGTTTTTGAAGACTTTTTGAAATCCTAGCGCAAATCATCTAATTTTCTTGAAAACAATATGAAAATGATTTGTCATTGTGTTCTTCCACATTACAGAGTGAAAGGTTTGTAGGAAAGTATGGTGGCAGCTTATTATTCTAACAAAAGTACACAAATGTTACACATGTGATTTTTTTGTATTTTCACTTTGACAAACCAACACAAAGGAATTCAATTTGTGGAATATTTATCTTGGTGTTTTGCAGTGCGACATGCGGGAACCTGATGCTCTCCGGGTAGCCCCAGTTCCTCTCTACAATACTTTCCAGGATGTGTACAACTTCATTGAAATCTTAGGATCAGCAATTGCAGCTGCAAAGCAGACTGCAAATTCAAAGTCATTTTCCTGATCTTATTGATGATATAACTATATCTTTATCTCTTCTCCTGACCAAATGCATTGGAGATTTTGAACATGTTTGGAGGTATGGGTGGGATTTCTTCCAGATTGGGCCATATTCTATTACTTCACTTCCAAATATTAATTCACTTTCATATTGGATTGTAATGTGCTTTTTATTAAAACCCATGCTTTCTCCCACTGGAAGTTTTGTGTGACATCATTATGCAGAACAGGACTTTTGATCATTCCTGTTTGTGTGATACTTTTCTGTGTAAACAGCAGTGCACATTAAGTGGCAAGCAGCCACCTTTCTCTGCATTGCCTGGGAGGGATCTTTAGCCTGCACATAAAGAGTAGAAACTTCTTGACACTTTGGGCTGTCACCATGAATGGCTAGCAATTCATTGACCTCATATTGTTGACTTAAATATAGAAGGAACCATAACTCTTTTCCAAGTACTGAAATCTGTTCTTAAAGGTGTTGTCCAAATAGTGCTATTGATAACCTTTTAGGTATGATGTATTTTACATTTGATCTGTGACTTATATTAAAAAGAATATTAATTGTCAGAGTAAATTAATATATTAAACATTTCATATTCAGTATGTAAGCGTTCACAAGGGTTTGTAGACTCATAGAATGTATGAGTTGGAAGGGTCTTATGGTGGAATCACCAGCTAAAGGAAAAGGAGGAATAAAAAGGCATTCCAGCATGGAATCGCTCAATGGGAGGAAATGAATGAGGCCAGACTATTGATGTTTTTATCTGCTATTTCCCAAGGGAATGCAGTCAGTCTAGTAAGAGTCTTGTAAATGAATGGCTGATCAACATAAACTGCTTTAGCCTACGCATGGAATTGTTCTGATTCCTTGTGCCTGACAAGTCTGGATTCCTTTAGTGTAGGAATCCACCAATTGGCATCTAATCCCCATTTGCAAACTGCCAATGAGGAGAGTCAACCATTATTTTGGAGAGATTGTTTCACTATTTAAAAGCTGCTTCATCAAAATATTTGTCAGGGTTTCAAGTAACACCCCCAATGAAAGAAGACTCTGAGGCTTAAGTTTTCTCACAAAGTTCCATTTTATTAGAGATGTCATATTGGCACATCTGGGAAAACCCGAATCTGAAAGCTTCCAGGTTTTCCCCACCCAAGTGAAAGTCCACCTCCTGCCCAGCACTCACATGTCCATCACATGATCCAATTAGGAACTGTCACAACTGGAGATGCCTCCCAGTCACACCCCTATAGGTGCCGGGCAGGATGTCCTTGACTCGCTGAGAAAGGAATGTTATTTAAACTATATATCTTCCATGTATCTCCCCCTCCCATTATCCCACAGCAGAAAATGTGGCAGGCCTGAAGGCCCAATGTAAAAGATGGCTTCTACCCTTACAACATTCTTCTTAATATTAAGTCGGGTTATCCTTTCTTTTAAGTTCAACTCACTGGTCCTTGTTTACACAAACTTTGCTTTGAATTGTTCTATACATTTCTGATCATGCTTGAGGCATTATTAATGAATAAAGCTTCTACAGCAGTTTTCTGGGCTTGGTGGGCACTGATATTTGAGAGACTTAATGCATACTTGGGCTGGGTTTCCTCATTTAACCTGGAAGCTGTTCTGTGCTTTATCTTGTGTTAGAACCTATATTACAAACTGCCTTCCCCAGTGTGATAAAGACTGAGAGGTGAATATCAGACTATGTTAGGTTTTAGCTAATGTTATCTTCATGTCTCATCATGCTGCTGAATATTTGCAACTGAAATTAGTGTTTTATGTCTAGGTAGTGGTTCTCAGATTCTAAAATTAAGGCATTTGTTAGTAGTGGGGCATAAAGAAGGGAACTTCTTGGGAATGCAAAGCACCATTGAACGGTGATTAACACATACATGAAACATTCTTCTAGTGTTATAGTTTACTGACTTGTTTAGCTTCTGCTAGCTTTGAGAAGATGTTCTGACAAAATAATACCCTATTTCAATTAATTTCCTTGATATTGTAATATTAGCAATGGCCTATTCTGGGTATTTTTCTATCAGTTGTAGCATAATGATTTTATTAACTTTTTTACAGAATGCATCTTACGATAATACTCAAAGTTAACATTAGGTGTCAGCATTTTACATATTATTTCATGAGAACCAAACTACCGGAAAGCTGCAGCAAAACGATGAAAGTTTCAAACTTTCATTTCTACAGCTGTCAATTAACATCTCTGAAATAAAAATAAAACGCACCATGTTTCTCGAGTGCTTAGTTCTTTCCATACAAAACACAATGTAACATCAACATTTTAAATAAAGATCCGTATTGTACTTAATTTTGTAATGTTTTGGAAGGATCTTTTTTTGGCTAACACAACACATGAAGAGCAAAAAGGAGAAAAGCAATAGAAAGATATGCAAAGGAAGCCTGCTGTGCATGCCAGAAATGGAGGGGGGGGGGGAGAACGACCGATGACCAGGTTGCATTGCTTGCTCTCATCCAGTCCATCCAAAAGCCTTCTTTTGAGTGAAGCTCTGTTTTCATTCAGGGCTACATTCATCACAGCACTGGAAAGGATTTGCAGCTAGAGGTGTGGGTGATGCAGATAGTTGTGGAAGTATTTGGGTTTATTTATACACAGTTATAATCTACATCCCATGTCCTTTCTTGCAAGCTCCCATTTGAGAGCTCAATATTTTTTCAGGAAATGGAACTTTACTTATATATACGTACCTACCCACCTGGCTGAAAGCAATTGTGGTGGTACTGACAATAGATAAAAATAAATTTTAAAAGGAATGCAAATAGGAAAACCATAATAAATATAATAAAAAACCCAAGTACAATCAAAGTGAAGGGAGAATTGAAAAGTGGCCCTCTCATCAATGGAGCCATCTAACCACGTAAAAAATGTGCTTATTGGTCTAAACCAGGGCTGTGAAACTTGTGTCATCACATGATGTATCACAGCTATTTTTTCTTTTGCTAAACCGGCCTGGGCATGGCCAGCATGTGATGCATCCGGCCCATGCGCCAGGAGTTTGACAGCTAGGGTCTAAACCAATCTCAGAAGTTAGTCATGAATGACTAACTGGATTGTAGTAGAAAGGACTGCCAACCATATGTTTGGTTACTTTTTTAACATCAACATGAGACTGCTGGATGAGGTCTTCCATCACCATGGAATGAGGTAGAGGTAGTATTCAGCTGGTTCAGACCAGTTCGGGTGAACTGGTAGCTCTGACAATCAGTTGGCCCCACCCACCTGTCCCTGCTCTATTCTGTCCTTTAATTCCTGCTTTCTAACTCATCTCAATCATGTGGTACAGTGGATTTTCTCCCCCTCACTGTTTTACTTACTGTTGCTGACTTGAAGGTAAGCAGCTGAGCTTCTAAATGCTCCATTTTCAACGCTGTGTGCAAGGGCTTTAGGCGAAGTGGGCACTCACTGAACCGTTTGTTAAACTGGCAGCATCCCCCCACTGGAGAGCGGGATCATCTGTATGTTCATGATATGTACATTTCTACTTCTGGGAAATTAAGAAATGTCATGACCATCTTATCCTGCTTCCCAGCAGCTGTGAGGCCCTAGATGGGGGCAACAGGCTTCAGCTGAACTCTGGCAAGACTGAGTAGCTTTGATTTTGGGGGCCCTCTGATTCAAGGACCAGGTCATTTTTGATGCTGAATGAGATAGTGCTATCCTAGTCAGACTCAATGTGCAACCTAGTGATCTTCCTAGACTTATGACTCCTGCTCAATAAGCAGGTGGCAGTTGTGGCCAGGTGGATCTTTGCAGAATCAACTATTCCTGGATCAGCAGGCCCTAATTATGGTCATTCATGCCCTAGTCACTTCCAGATCACACTACTGCAATGTACTCTATGGGAGTTGCCCTTGAAAAGTATTTGGAAACTTCAATTGGTACAAAATGTAGTGGTGCAGACAGTTAGGTGTGGTTCTAGAACAGCATATTAACACCTCTGCTCCGCAAGCTACATTGTTTGCCATTTGAGAGTGGCAAGGGACCACTAAATCTCATGTCACTCTTATATTACATTGCCTATTTTCTGCTGATATGTACTTAGAGCTTATAGGAAAAGGTTCCCCTCGCACATATGTGATAGTCGTTCCTGACTCTAGGGGGCGGTGCTCATCTCTGTTTCAAAGCCAAAGAGCCAGCACTGTCCAAATATGTCTCCATGCTCATGTGGCTAGCTTGACTAAATGTCAAAGGCTCACGGAACACTGTTGCATTCCCAAAAAAGGTGGTTCTTATTTTTCTACTTGCATTTTTACATGCTTTCGAGCTGCTAGGTTGGCAGAAGCTGGGACAAGTAATGGGAGCTCACTCTGTTACATGGCACTGGGGATTTGAACCGCCAAACTGCCGACCTTTCTGATTAACAAGCTCAGCGCCTTAGCCACTGAGCCACCATGTCCCTGTAACATAGAGCTTATAACCCACGTTTAATATTTCCTGTTATCCAAAGCAGATCATTTACAACTTTGTTTTTACCTACATTTGATTGTGTATAATCTGCTGTTATAAGTAAAACACATAGCCCATTAAATGATAAGTCTAATTAGATTTATGATTAATACTTTCCTACGCTTATGCAATATGTTTATGGTATCAAGTTTTACTATGTCCTGATCATTGACTGTAATAAAGATTCTATTCTATTCTGTTCAAAGTGAAATCTTGAAGTACAGTCCACTTAGTAAATAGCTCAATACCTATTTCTTTTCAGCCTTTGAAAAATTACTTAGAATATAGAATAACAGGGTTGGAAGAGACCTTGGAGGTCTTTAGTCCATTCCCTACTCAAGCAAGTGATTTTATACCACTCAGGTCAAATTGTTGTTCAATCTTTCATAAAAACTTGGAACACACAGAATTTCTGGAGGCAAACTGTTCCACTGATTAATTGTTGTCGTCAAAAAATTTCTAGACTTGATACACTCTCTATAAAGAATGGAATGGAAAACAGAACAGAACAACAGAACAGAAACAACAGAATAGAATAGAATTTCTATACCTGTGCTTTTGATTATTTTTTTTTCTTGCCTAAGGGTAAGTCCTTACTTTTCTCACCACTGAATTGCATTTTGTTGGATAGGGCCCAGTGTTCACATTTGTCAAGGTCTCTCTGAATCTTGAGTCTATCATCTAAACTCTTAGCTATTTTCCCCCAGCTTGATACTTGCAAATCAGATGATTTCCCCATCTGTCCCCTCAAGATCATTTATGGAAATGATTAATAGTACTGGGCCTAAGACAGAACCTAGAGAACTTACTTGCTGCTTGGTAAAGTTTAATATTCATTGGAAAGTCCCTGATATTGGAGAAGATTGAAGGCAAAAGGAGAAGGGGACAGCAGAGGATGAGATGGGTAAAGATAAAGGTAAAGGTTCCCCTTGCACATATGTGCTAGTTGTTCCTGACTCTAGGAGGTGGTGCTCATCTCTGTTTCAAAGCCAGCGCTGTCCAAAGACGTCTCCGTGGTCATGTGGCCGGCATGACTAAACACCAATGACTTTCACAATGTTTTATATCATTCCCTGATACCTTCATGGAGCTTTATACTCACATATTTATATGAAGTGTGATTTGAACACCTTTAGCAGTATTTGATGTTGTTCCTGGTTACTTTTAAATAAAACACACCTTTTACAACCTGAACAGGTAATAAGCTTAAAGTATTTTTTGTCATCCTCTTCTCAAAGATGGGATTCAAATCCATCTTTAGAGGATGACTTAAGGAAATCAAAGAGAGTAGCAAGGATGCAATATAAGGTAAAGATTCCCTGGCACATCTGTGCTAGTCGTTCCCGGCTCTAGGGGTGGTGTTCATCTCCATTTCAAAACCGAAGAGCCAGCGCTGTCCGAAGACATCTCTGTGGTCATGTAGCTGGCACGACTAAACACCAAAGGCGCACAAAACGCTATTACCTTCCCACCAAAGATGGTTCCTATTTTTCTACTTCCATTTTTATATGCTTTCAAACTGCTAGGTTGGCAGAGGCTAGGACAAGTAACAGGAGCTCACTCAGTTAGACGGCACTAGGGATTTGAACCGCCTAACTGCTGATCTTTCTGATCGACAAGTTGAGCGTCTTAGCCACTGAGCCACTGTGAGATGGTTAGCTAACATCATTGACTCAATGAACAGGAATTTGGAGAAGCTTTGTGAGACAGTGCAAGACTGAGGGGCCCTCGAACATAACTTTGCAACCAAACAACAACAAAAAGTTTAATATGTTTTGGTATGATAGTTGAAGTTTATTAAAATGTGTGTTTGGTCTAATAAGACAGCCATTTTAAACAGAGACACATATCTTAATACTTCCTATATAACAATAGAGGGAAAATATTTGTTTTAAACAAATATTTATCATAGGAATCTGCCACTCAGAACTTACAACTACTGTGTGATTTAGAGATGAGATTTCTAGAATAGCTGCCTTTCACAGCAGTACTTTGAAGAAATGAACACAAATGAACAAAGTGAATGGGAATTGCTGTCTACAAGGCTAAACTTTTGAATATATTTCAAGAATTGAGAAATAAATTTATATGCCTCCGACACTTGTAATTTGAACATGATACGGATCAGTAATTCCAGTTTTGGTACCATTTTTATTACTTTAACGTACTCTTCTATGCATCATTTTATGTTGCCTGTTAAATATAAGTGAAAATTGATTGGGGGATTTCTCAATGGAATTTTATCTTTATTTCATCATAATTACTTCTTATTTGAATAATGACAGTTGAACTGCTTCATTCAAATTGTATTTTTTAAGCACTGAAGTCACAATAAAAGCAAATAACTTAAATTCCAAAGCCATTAGTATGGCAGAGAAGACATTAGGAAAATAAAATCTTGTGATGCAGTAATTTCCCTGAAAGGGAAATGTTGTGATGGCTATTTATAATCCTTTCTGGTGGGATCTAGTAAAGGTCTACAGAACAACCGGTTTCTGCAACTTTCAGAGAGACTTGCAAGGAGCTTAAGCTAAGACCTTATAAATAGAAGAGGAAGGTCCATATAGTCAGTAAATCTTAGTGGTGGTTTTAAAACTAAAATTGAATGCTGCATATACTCAAAAAGCATGTTTTAAATTCAATACAGCTATGGAGCTGTATTTTGCCAATAAAGAGTTCATCAGATCTTTCTTCTCTTTGACATTTACATGTAATCAAAAATACATTTTAATACTCCAAGGTATGAATTTCAAAGTCCCCTTTATCACTGTATTCAGTTTTGAGCCATTAATCAAATATTATGAAAGCTTTTTATATGTATAAAAAAAAAACCCAAGCAGTGGATCATGCATTCAAAATGTGTGTTCCAGAGGTTTTTACAAAGTAATATGATTGAGCGGTACAATACACGCATACAATCACTTAAATGAGGAAAAAACTTTTTTTTATTCATTATACCCATAAATGGCAAAAATCAGTGAGTTGGCAGACAAACCCATGTATATACAGTATCTCAACTAATCCTCTAAGACATGATATCGAAGGGGAATAGCCATTAATGTGACCACTATTTAATCATTCTTGATCTAGGTATGAAGGAAGCAAATACATCTTTGTAAAAGAAATTACAGGCTTATAAAAATACATTAACCAACATTCCAGTAACTAACATGAATAATGAACATTTAACTATTTGATCCATTATGTAATTAGACTTTTTAAAAAAATGGGGATTTTTTTTAAAATAAAAAACCCAAATTCAAAATATTTACCCAGCACAAGATTTCCAATGAAAAAGAACTGAAGAGAATCTGTGATATGAAAATCCATCCTACCTTGTTTCCTTCATCTTTGGCGAGAAAGGGAAAATTATGGCCTGTTGGTATGAGACTAATCTAATCTAAATCAAAAATTCACTTTGTTTTAAATACAGTAGGAACATATATTTCATGCCACTAGTAAATCATCTCTGGCGGGAACAGGATGGGGAAGGTGAATTTTCAGCAGCTTCCAATAGTATCAATCATGAAATATTTCTGGACTGGCTTTGAAGGTTAGGAGTGACCAGTTCTTATTGTCCTGGTTCTCACCCTTCCACACTTTATTATTAAGTTCAGGGCTCAGCAACCCATGGCTCCAGAGCCGCATGTGGCTTTTTCATCCCTCTGCTGTGGCTCCCTGTCGCTAGTTGGTGCCACAATTTTGAGAGGAGTTTCCAGTTGGGGAGTAAGTATAGTGCACCAGGAGGAGACTATGGGAAGGGGTGGGTTTTCTGGTCAGTTCCACAATTGATAGCGCTTTCGGTTAGGATAGGCAGAGGAAAAATGGTGCTGCTCTAATTGATCAGGGAGCTTCCAATTAGGACCTTTGTGGCTCTTTGAGTGTTTAAGGTTGCCGACCCCTGATCAAGGCCAACTAAGCACTATAACAGCCTATATTATGACTTACCTTGTAGCAATAAGGGCAGCGCAATGCAGTGAAATTACTCCTCTGTTCTTATTGAATATGCAGGTAGCTGACCAGAAGCCTTGTTTTGAATAACCAGATTTCTTCTGGGTAAGGAGAAGTTGAAGGAGCCTATGCTGCTCACTGTGAGGAACATTCTTGGCGTCTGATAAAGTTGTCCATCTACTGTGGCTGTGTGGACCCTTCAGAGGTGACCGAAACTTGTCTGAAGCTTGTTATTTGGGAGGAATTTGAACTAGTTGCTCTTGAAGAAGTAAACAGCATCTTTGGACAAGACCACATATGCTTTGGTCCTATGCCTGGCTGACCTACTGAAGTGGCATGTGGTTGGATCCAAGCAGTGATTAATGTCTCTTTGCAGGAGTGGGCATCCCAAGAGGTCATTTTAGGGGCCCACATGACAACTTTTGTCCATTATCCAATCTTCCATTTTTAGGGAAGGTTGTGGAGAAGCTGGTGCTAAGCTACAAAGGATCCTGGGTGAGATGACCCTAACCCTTTTCAGTTCTGGGCACAGGCCAGAGCATAACGTTGAAACAACATTGGTCACACTTGTAGATTAACTGGAGGGCTCAGGGTGGAGGTAGAGCAACAATTCTGGCCTTCCTGGAGAGCTCAGCAGTTTTTATACCATCAACATCTCAACCAGCTTCATGGAAGAGCTCCCTTATCAGTTTTCTTTTCTCATGTCTGGCTTTCTCTTTTGTTTTTTATTGTTCTTTTTTAAACATTTATTTTTAAACAGCTTCGGCACATGATAGTAGCAACAAATGAAGGTAACACAACAACGCGAGGTGAAAGAATTTCTAACCCAAAGGGAAGGGTTCTTAAACTGAAAAAAAATGTTCTCTCATCAAATGTTAAAACAAAAAAACATAAAAGGCACATGCCACTTTACCTTCAAGTCCAAAATCAAATGTCATAACAGCATATTTTCTGTTGCATTGTGGACTCTGCAATCAGGATGGGGTCTCATCCTTCTGGTAGGCAGAGCAAATTAGAACCAATGGAATGATGTTGCAGGGAAGCAGAAGTCAGTGAAATAGTAGCAAAAATGTTTCTTGTTTAGCGCTGCAATACGTGCAGGGGTGGGATTCTACTGGTTCAGGCAAACCGGTAGCTCCGACTATCAGCTGGGAGTGAACCGGTTCGCTCCAACGATCAAGTGGGCCCGCTCGCCTGCCCCTGCGCTTTACTGACCTATATTTTCTCAGCACGTGCTTGAAGCATGCAATCACCGAACCAGTTGTTAAACTGGTAGGATCCCACCACTGAATAGATGTAATGTTTATTGTAACAATTGAAGCATAGTCTGGATAGCTTTGATTCAGGAATGCTCTGACTGCAGCTTTTGCATTGAGAGGGGACTAAGATAGATGGTCCCAGTTCTTGAACTCAGCCTATTTGTGATCTTTATTTTGCATTGCCATATACACAGAGAAGCCTTCAAAACTGGCAGTTCTCAGTGGAGAGCGTGTGGCTTTTTATAGGGGTGCAACTGCTGGCCTAAGATGTCTGTGGATTCCTTCATGTTAAACCTGAGAGTTAATCATTTGTCCACATTCCCACAGAGAATCAATGGTGAATTGTTCCACTATTCACATCCCTTAATTCTTCATTTATTTTGAGGCATAACTACCATGTTTTCCCAAAAATAAGACAGGGTTTTATTTTCTTTTGACCCCCGAAATAAGCACTTGGCCTTATTTTCTGGGAGGTCTTATTATTTTTGAGGCGGAGAGCGTGATCACCTTATAACATGCTGCTGTGTTGCAATTTTTTCGGAAAGGGCTTATTTTCAGGGGAGGGCTTATTTTAGTGCATGTGGATGCGCTAATTGGGCTTATTATCCAGGGAGGTCTTATTTTGGGGGGAACAGGGTAGTAAGTGGTAACAGAGAAAAGTTTGCTTAGTGTGCCACAAAGCATGTCTCCTCCCTTGCATATGAATGTCTCCTATATCAGAACATTGGCCCTTGACCTTGCACACAAGAGATGAGTTCAGTTCTCTGTACAAGATATTAATTCAGTCCAGGATGATTACCTGCCACTTGATCAAAAGAGAAGATTAACTTCCTCCTCCTCTTCTTCCTACGCCTCCTTTCACTTCTCCTCCTCTTCCTCAACAGCAGTAACAAACAAGATACAGAGAGAATGGCCAACATATGCTGATTCGATTCTATCCATCATGAAACCCTCAAAAGATTATCTATGACAGAAGAAGGTGCTTGGCTGCTATTTTTTAATTGTCCACCCATTCTTAGAAGTCATAAGAATAAATGTTCAAAAGCACAATGGAAAAATATTCTGAAAAGAAATAAAAATTTCTGATCAAATTTTAAATTCACTTGAAATTCATCACCAGTAAATTGGAGGTAATTAGAAGAACTCTCATTAACATGAATAACCTGTATAGCACACACACATATGCACATTGAAAGAGCAATATACATTAAATGTAACCTTTATGCTCAGATATTCATCTTTATACATGTTTTACAATATATAAGACATGGTTTTTCAAACGTTTAAGAGCTAAATTATTCCTTTTTTCTTAGTAAAACTAGTTTAATTTCTTACAAGCTCAAACACAACAGGGAACTAAGACATTGTTTTTAACAGAGCTGTTCATCCTTTGAACTTAGATGACATTGTCTCAGAGGATCAAGATGCTTGATGAGTTTTATACTTGAAAGTTTCCAGTAGGAAAAATTAGCCTAGCATTTTTTTTCTGTAGAATTGGTGTGTGTGTGTGTGTGTGTGTGTGTGTGTGTGTGCGTGTGCGTGTGCTATGTGTCAAAGAGAGAGAGAAGTCATCATTCCTATTTCAAAAGCCCAGAGGAGGAAATGGCATATTTTTAAATTTTACTTTCAGTGCTCTTCTTTTAAATTCACACATTGGAAAAAAAGATGAAGACTCACAATTTTGTGTTTTTATCCAGTTCAGAGAAATCTATACACATCCAATTGACCCCATGCAAAAAAGATATTTTGTTTTGTTTGGTCCCACTTGTCACTTTGAAATACAAGAGCCTTCTCAAAAAAAGTGAGGGAGACCAGCGTTTGAAATACCCAGAAGGGACTTCGGTGCATGTATGGTTCAGCAAGAGCAAAAGGAACCAGTGAAGCAAAGCAACACGTACCCTTCACCTTCTCTTAAAAATGAGAAGGCTGCGTTCCCACGTGAAACAGCTTCAAAGACATGCTTCAGTCAAGCTGTCTTCAAAACAGTGAGGACTTATGCAACCTCAGCAGCTAGATTGCAACATAAAGCATGTTTGTTTAGAACAGTGGTGGGTTTCAACGATTTTTAGAACCTCTTGTGTAGGTATGGCCTGCTTTGTGGAAGTGGCTTGCTGGCCATGTGACTGGATGGGAGTGGCTTGCCAGCCATGTGACTGAGTGAGAGTGGCTTGGCAGTCATGTGACTGGGTGGGCGTGGCTAACTTGTAAAACATGGTGAAACTCACTTAACAACACTCTTGCTTAGCAACCAAAATGTTGGCTCAGAAACTCTGGCATTTGAAACACGCAAGTCTTAAAGCTGCCATGTTACAAGACCCTTGCACCCCTAACCTTTTAGGAAAAAAAAAACCAGGGGTGTCCAAATTTGACAGCTTTAAGACTTGTGGACTTCAACTCCCAGAATTCCTCCTCCAGTCATGTTGGCTCAGGAACTCTGGCATTGAAGTGTGCAAGTCTTAAAGCTGTCAAGTTACAATACCCTTGCACCCCTAACCCTTTAGAACCGCCCCCAGGGATTTTCAAGCTTTAAGACTTTAAGGTTTAAATAGGACTCTTAGAAGTGGGCGGGGCGATTGGTGAGTCAGCCAATCAGTGAGTGGCAGGCGGGGCAAGCGTGGTGCTGATGGGCGGGGGGTAGGGAGCTGGAACCGGTTCTAAACAGGACGGTAGATTTGTGGAACCTCTTCTATAGAAGAGGTTAGAACTGTCAGGAACCCACCTCTGGTTTAGAAGGAAACTAGTAGAATTCAGTAGAGTGGTAGTACTCAAGGTATATTTCTACTTTGGACTACCTTAAAGAGCTGATGAAAATCAGAGTGTGCTTAATATGACTTTTGCTCTGGTTTCAAAGCCAGTTGGTATTGCTTACTGAACAGTGTGGGAAATAATAAAGGAGAATATTTGTAACTCAGGGTTGACCTGAGGGGTCCTTGGTGCTTTCTGAGCCTGCTTGTTTTCTTGCAGACCAGGGGTGAAATCCAGCAGGTTCTCACAGGTTCTGGAGAACCGGTAGGGGAAAATTTGAGTAGGTCAGAGAACCGGTAGCAGAAATTTTGAGTAGTTCAGAGAACTGGCAAATGCCACCTCTGGCTGGTCCCAGAGTAGGGTGGGAATGGAGATTTTGCAGTATCCTTCCCCTGCCACACCCACCAAGCCATGCCCACCAAGCCACACCACGTCCACTAAGCCATGCGCACAGAACCGGTAGTTAAATTAAATTTCACCACTGTTGCAGATGTTTCATTACCCAAATTAGGTAACATCATCACTGCTAGAGGAGCACTGATGATGTTATGTAGTTTGGTAATGAAACATCTGCAACAAAACAAGCAAGCTCAGAGAGCACTTAGTGTGGGAAATGTCAACTCTTTCCTGATTATCTGCGGATTCAGTCTGAGGTGACGAAGCATGTCCACACGCCAACCTTGTGCAGCTGAGCAAAAGCATGGAAGCTAGAAAAGCTCCTGGAAGAAGATGGTGTCATAAAATAAATAGTCATTTTTTAAAATGAACTACAGTATTTGAGTCATGATTGCAAATTTTATCTTGTTTGAAATTATACAGGATTAGAAACTACTAAAGAGTTCAAATTGTCACAATTATATCAAAAATGAGGAAATCATAAAAGGACATTACAGAGAGAGAGAGATACAGAGAGAGACAGAGAGAGAGAGAGAAGGGAGAGAGAGAGAGAGAGAGAGAGAGAGAGAGAGAGAGAGAGAGAGAGAGAGAGAGAGATACATGCATACATATATACATACAAGCACTCTAACATGGATTTCAAGGTGTGATAAGATGGGATTTGAAATTTCTTGGTATTTCTTAGCCAATTTCTCTCAGTTCCTTTTCTACAATGATTAATTAAGTTAATTAGACACACTAAACAGATACATTAACCAATTTTCCCAAATGAAGACAAATTCACAAATTCAAGTGAAAAGGAAATCAGATTATGGCAATTAAATTATAATTAATCAAAAGGCTAAATAATCAGAGAATACACTCAAACAGAAATAAACAGATTGTCAAATGTTATTTGCTATTAGTGAATCAATTGAATAAATGTTGAATTTCAAATAATCTGAAAAAAGGAACTTCTGACCAATTTTGACACTTATAACTTGTAGATTCCCATGGTCATGTGATTGAAATTTGGCTGTTTGCTAACTGGCATGTATTTATGATGGTTGCAGTGTCCTGGGATCACTTGATTAACTTTTGCAACCTTCTGACAAGCAAATCAATGGGGATGCCAGATTCATTTAACAACCATATTATTAACTTAACAATTACAGTCCTGAGTATCAAACTCGCAGTGTCAAGTTGCCATCATATGATGTTTCACGATGTTTTTCCCATTAGTGGGTGGGCCCGGTCTGCATGTGACACATCTGGCCCACCGACTGCCAGTTTGACACTCTTGTTTGCAATGTTTCACTTAACAGCTGTGATAGGAAAGCTTGTAAAATGGGGCAAAACTCACTTAGCAACTGCCTTGCTTAGCAGTGGAAATTTTGGGTTCAATTTGGTCATAAGTTGAGAATTACTTATATAACAATAACTCTGTTGGATCACTTCTAAAGACTATCTAGTCTACCTTCTTATGGAATGCCAACAGCAGAATGCCAAAACTCAGAAACAAGTTCTGAAGATGTTTCCAAATTAGAGGAGAACATGCTATGACTCTAGAAGTAGCTACTAGCCATTATGACTAACAGTCCTAGGTAACTTCATTCATGAATTGTGATGATGATGATGATGATGATGATGATGATGATGATGATGAAGAAGAAGAAGAAGAAGAAGAAGAAGAAGAAGAAGAAGAAGAAGAAGAAGAAGAAGAAGAAGAAGAAGAAGAAGAAGAAGAAGAAGAAGAAGTTGTTGCTTTGCATGTAAACTGAGTGCTTATGTACTGGAGATAAATTCCTTATGTGTCTAATCACACTTGATTAAATATATTTTTCAAAAATATACTTGGGAATATAGAAGAAAAATATACATAAATAAGGAATATGCTTTGAAATAGTAAATTCCACAGATTAGCTATGTACCATATGAAATGTATCCCTTTTTGTTTCCAGAGTCTTCCAGAGTCAGCATGATGAATGAACACACACACACACACCGGTCATGCACATTCGTGACAGCTCCAGCATCCAGAACACCCTTTTTCCAACAATGTATGAAACAGTAACACACTTTTTTTTTGCTATCGTTTAAAAATGCTTTTTGAATAAGACTGGCCAAACAAAAAATGTGTGTAGCTTGTAGGCCTTGTTTGGTTTGGAAAGTTACCTCATATAAAGGCTATACTTAAAAGCAATGACAGTCTTTCATGCTGTGAATCCTGTTAATTATCTCAAAAGTGTTTTTTTTTTTCTTTAAACTTTACTGGGGGGATGGAAGTATAGATCAATTCTTCATCAGAAATGATGAAACTTCTTGGATTAGAAGTGAAACATCATCTTCCTCAAAGAAAAGCCATTCTAGTTGCCTTTTGAATGGGGAGAAAGCACATTTGAGACAACTATGATCTGGATGATTGAGAATTCCACAAATTTCCTATTAATTACTCATAAAAACTGGATGTGGCAAATACAATACTTCACCACACATTCTGTCCCCTCCAAGGTAAACTTTAGGTAGCTCCATGGCAGTCAAGTGACACATCTTTTTCTCCACCAGGTTAGCTGTACTTCACTTTCCTCCAATCCTGTGCTTCTATTTGGATTTCACACCCTCACCCACATCCCAGTCCATGAATTATGGATAAACAGCCCAGCATATTTTTCATAAGAAACTTATTGTTGAAATTGCTTCAACTTGTTTTTGTCACATCTCTGCAACTTTATCAGGGTGCCTTTAGCACCTAAAGGTCTACTGTTCTCACAAATGAGACTGCTCTACATTTTCAGCTGACATGTTCCTCAACCCTGTCAAAAGCACTCTTTAAATAATGCATCAGCATGGGTTGGTACCCTTGGCTTTAGATATACATTTTAGCTATTTTAAGTGTAGCTTT
Source organism: Thamnophis sirtalis (assembly GCF_051295495.1). Classification (NCBI taxonomy): domain Eukaryota; kingdom Metazoa; phylum Chordata; class Lepidosauria; order Squamata; family Natricidae; genus Thamnophis; species Thamnophis sirtalis. The sequence goes on along the minus strand of NW_028261381.1, from coordinate 39,739,424 downwards.
ACTGTCAGAGCTACCCGGCACAGCTTCCAGCTTCTTGGGGATCAGTTCTGTGACACTGTCTGTTAAGGAAAGCAACTCCAAAATGAAAGCATGCCTCAGTAGCTCTCAGCTCACTTAAATTGAGGAGGGAGGGAATAATTATTACTCATTCTTTGACTACCCCCATGGTGGTCTTTATAGGAGGGAAGTAGAAAAGCTTTTATCCGAATTCAGGTGGAATACTTGGGTCTGAAAGAATAGAATAGAAACAAAACAAAACAGAGACATGAAACTCAATTGAACATTTAAAAATGTATCATCATCATCATCATCATCATCATCATCATCATCATCATCATTTACTTTATTAATTAAACATGGAACTCAGTCCACTGAACATTCAAAAGCGCATCACAAATACCATTGACTGGTGCTAATGGTTGATACAGGTTGCTGCCAGCGTCCTAGGTATCAACCAAGTACCTTCTTAAAATATAAGATGTTCCTAGTAACACAGTTTTTTGCAGTTCTGCTGGTGCTATTGCAGGAAGCTGCAATTTATTGATGTATCTTGTAAAATTCTTGGACATTGTTCCAAGTGCCCCAATGACAATGAGTATCACTATGATGATGATGATGATGATGATGATGATGATGATGATGATGATGATGATGATGATGTCGTCTGTTGTTCAATCCCTTAATCTCATATCTCAAACTGGCCAAGTGAACTTAAATCTGCATGGTGAGTCTACCTCTATGTGTAATCCCAACATTCCTCACACTTTGGATGTGTAATGTAGGCTTTCGTCTTCCAAAATTTATTGAATCTCTAAAAAAAAAATGTATTATTTTTATTCCATTTTAATCACATGCTTCTGCTCATTTCCATTTTTTTATATTCATAGTGCTTCTACTCTTTAACACGTTAGAATCTCTAAAAAACTATCAGCGAAAAGATCTCATATAGCCACCTTGGTTGCGTCCGCTGAGTCCCGCCCAGCCGCCCTGTTTAAGATAACCCGCTCCCTATTAAATAAAAGGGAAGCGGGGGAACCCTTGCAGGGCAGAGCTGAGGATTATGCCCAATTCTTAGCGGACAAAATTGCTCGGTTTCGGTCGGACTTGGACTCCATCCCCGCAGTTCCAGCCGAGGCACAAGAGGATCAGGTGGAACATCTCTGGGTTGAGTTTCAGGATGTTACCCCCGGGGATGTGGACAAGGCCATGAGGGCTGTAAGTGCCTCCACCTGCGTACTGGATCCGTGTCCCTCATGGCTGGTTACTAACAGTAGTGAGGTGGCACGAGGCTGGATCCAGGCGGTTGTGACCGCCTCTCTTCGGGAGGGGAACTTCCCCGCCGCACTGAAAGCGGCGGTGGTGAGACCCCTCCTAAAGAAGCCATCTTTGGATCCAGCTGTTCTTAATAACTATCGCCCAGTCTCCAACCTTCCCTTCCTTGGGAAGGTTGTTGAGAAGGTGGTGGCCTTTCAGCTCCAACGGTCCTTGGAGGAAGCAAACTATCTTGACCCCTTCCAGTCAGGCTTCAGACCCGGTTACAGCACAGAAACCGCTTTGGTCGCATTGACCGATGATCTCTGGAGGGCCAGAGATGGAGGACATTCCTCCATCCTGGTCCTCCTTGACCTCTCAGCGGCTTTCGATACCATCGACCATGGTATCCTTCTGCGACGACTGCGGGAGGTGGGAGTGGGAGGCTCCGTGTTGCGGTGGTTCTCTTCCTACCTCTCGGACAGGTCGCAGTCGGTGTTAGTGGGGGGGCAGAGATCGTCCCCTAGGCCCCTAACTTATGGGGTGCCTCAGGGCTCGGTCTTATCCCCCCTACTATTCAACATCTACATGAAACCGCTGGGAGAGATCATCCGTAGGCACGGGATCAGATACCATCAATATGCGGACGATACCCAGCTGTATCTGTCCGCCCCGTGCCATCTCAATGAAGCGGCAGACGTGATGAACCGAGGCCTTGAGGCCGTTATGGACTGGATGAGGGTTAACAAGCTTGTGCTCAACCCAGAAAAGACCGAGTGGCTGTTGTGTTTCCCTCCCAAAGATTCAACCAATATTCCATCACTCAGGCTGGGGGGTCAAATTTTATACCCCTCAGAGAGGGTTCGCAACTTGGGAGTCCTCCTAGATCCACAGCTATCGTTTGATCACCACCTGACGGCTGTGACTAGGGGGGCATTCGCCCAGGTTCGCCTGGTGCGCCAGTTGCGACCCTACCTGAACCGGGAGGCACTCACAACAGTCACTCGGGCCCTTGTGACCTCTAGGCTGGAATACTGCAACGTGCTCTACATGGGGCTGCCCTTGAAGAGCATCCGGCGACTTCAGCTAGTACAGAATGCGGCCACGCGAGCGATTGTGGGTGCACCTCGGTTCACCCACATAACACCTATCCTCCGCGAGCTGCGCTGGCTACCTGTCAATCTCCGGGTGCGCTTCAAGGTGCTATTAGTCACCCATAAAGCCCTGCATGGTAGTGGATCTGGATACTTGAGAGACCGCCTCCTGCCAATCACCTCCCTGCGACCAATTAGATCACACAGATTGGGCCTCCTCCGTATTCCATCGGCCAGCCAGTGCCGGCTGGCAACTACAAGGAGGAGGGCCTTCTCAGTAGTAGCCCCGACCCTTTGGAACGAACTCCCCGTGGAGATTCGTACCCTCACCACCGTCTTGGTCTTCCGCACAGCCCTTAAGAACTGGCTAGCCCGTCAGGCCTGGGGACAAGGATAGTTACCCCTCCCGAATGATGAATGTATGTTGCTTATTACTTTTATTATATGTGTCTATGTCATTGTTTGTACTTCCCCTCCCTGATTTTATGTGAGCCGCCCTGAGTGCCCTCAGGGAAAAGGGTGGCCTACAAATGTTAATAAAATAATAAATAAAAATAATAATCTTGTCTGATTTGGATAAACATTGCAGTTTGTGCCTTCAGTGAAAGTCCTGTCTAACCTTATTTGTAGTTTAATATTATAATCCAGCCTTATCCTGACATTCTTGGGTGATCAGACTTTTTGCATGCTTTGGGTCTTAGGGATCAAATAATGTGATCTGCAGAAGCAGGAACTTGGTCTTCTCCATCACAGCACCCTCCTCTGAATAACTTTCCCATGGGATTCATATGGTCATCTTGGTCACCTTCAAAGAAGCCCTAAAATATGGACTTGGGTAGAGTGTTTGGTTGATTCTTTAGGTTGGGGTTGTTGTTGAAAATTTTGATTTTCCTAAGTATTTGATTAAGTTCTTAGAGGGATGGGGGTGGTGGTTATTGATTATCTTTTTCTGTCTTTTCATTGCTTGTAAGCCACCTAGAGTTCTTGTGAGCAAGTAGGCAGATATATAAATTTTCTAAGGCAAAAAAGAAGGAAAAGTAGAGGAAGGAAGGAAGGAAAGAAGGAAGGAAAGAAGAAGGAAAGAAAGAGAGAGAGAGAGAGAGAGAAAGAAAGAAAGAAAGGAAGGAAGGAAGGAAGGAAGGAAGGAAGGAAGGAAGGAAGGAAGGAAGGAAGGTAATATATAGCACTCGGCCAAATTAAGGGGAAAAATATTTCAGTGTAGAAGTTCAGTTTGGTCTGCCTTTTTCTCTACAAAGTCTGTAATTTACTCCTTTCATTTCCAACAATTGATCTTTTCCTGAATGTTCTTGTATATCTTTCCAATACATAATTGTCCTGATAATGAATAAGGTCAGTTTTTAATGAAATAGATTTTAATTTCCTTCCTTATACTATTCCTGTACCACTGCGTTGCCCATTTTTGTAGGATAAGAATCAAATGATCACACTCCCAAATTCTAGAGCAATATCTACTCCCTAAGGTCTTTGTTGTGGTCCTCAAAGTCTTGAGTTGTTTATAAAAATAATAAAGGTGGGATATAAATAAAATAATACCAAGTTTGGTCCAGTGGTTAAGGCATCAGCCTAGAAAGCGGGAGACACAGTGAGTTGAGTTCAAGTCCTGCCTTAGCCATGAAAACCAGCTGGGTGACTTTGGACCAATCAGTCTCTCTCAGCCCAACACACCTCACAGGGTTGTTGTGGTGGGGATAATAGGAGGAGGAAGAAGTATTGGATATATTTGCTGCATTGAATGATTTGTAAAAATAATAAAGGAGGATACAAACAAATAAATAAATATTTATATGAACGAATGAACGAATGAATGAACGAACAAATGAATGAGTGAACAAACGAATGAATAAAAAATAATAAAATATGGAGGGAAGTTTTAAATTCTAGGACTATACAAAATGGTATCTTTACCAATGCATACTTTTTAAGGTTATTTGGGAAGGAAAAAATATCTGCTACACAAACACAGAGAATGAAGCAGACATGATATTTATTTGTTTATTTATCATATTTAGAATCCACCCATCTCCCTCATAGAGCAGCTTTAGACAGTATACAAATAGACATAAAAACATAAAAGTTATATACAGAGGTGGGTAACAACCGGTTCTCCCAGTACCGAAAATGGGTCTCTTCACTCTCTCTCTCTCTCTCTCTCTCGCCATCTGTGCATGTGCCCGGCCTTCTGCTCATGGACTTCACTCGCTTGCACAACTTTTACACATGCGTGTGGCATAAAAAACAAGGCTAAATAGGATAGCATAGTGCCAGGTCGGGGGTGGGCCAACCCTACCCGCAGTTCGCAACTACTGGTTTGTCCGAACCAGTCTGAACTGGCAGCAGCCCACCACTGGTTATGTGGAAATATTATAATAAAAAACAAGAATTAAACATTAAAATTCAGAATTAAATATGTGGGGGCTTCAGGGCATTAACCAGCCCCATGGCTGCATGCCCCTTGGGCATTCAAACAAATGAGCAGAGACAGGCTTTCAAGCATTTTGGAAAAGGCCAGGAGAGTGCTGGGGGCACCTCATCTCTTGGGGAGAGAATATTCCAAAGGACAGGATTAATAGCAGAAAAGGCTCTCTTCCTGGGCCCCACAAGTCAAAATAACTAGTAGGGTCCACAGCTTATCTTCCTGTTGAACGGACAGGCCAGGCCGTTGTAATGGGGTGAAGATGACTCTCTTGGTAATCTGGCCTCATGCCATGCAGGAATCCTGCTCCAAAGGTTCCAGTATTTGACTAGAAACATCCAAAAAGCTTCTGTACACATAGAGGTATACACATAAGCTTTTTCTATCTGCTGCAATGGTCCACTGAGACCTAGAATTGCCACAGATTGGCTCAATGCATTACAAAATAGTTCATTTGAGTAGAATAGAGCTGCCTCACACATCCCTACTAAACACACAGGCAGTAATAATCTTAACTGCCTCAAGGTTCATCTTAACATAATTAAATGCCTTTTTTTTGCCCCAGCCCCAGCAAACAGCTCAAAATGCAACTGCAACCCCCACCCCCCCAAAAAAGATTATGCTCCCTGGTTCTTGAGGTGGCTTGATAAAGAAAACATCTCTGATTTGTGTGTGATATTTCTCTGCAGTTTCCACACCCATTGCTGAGTTTCTGTCAAGAGAAAGAGCTTCAGCAAGGCTTGCTCACTACCTCAGCATCATAGAACTTCTGGTGGATGGGGAGTTTTACTTGGAAATTCCAAGTAAATTTGGTCAGATCTCTAGGCTTGATCCCTTTGAATTGTAATCCAAAGCTTGGCCCTCTTTGAGCAAAGCTACTCTTTTAATTTGGTTTTAATGCAACTGAGGTACAAGCAAGCAGGCTTATGGTCATCTCTTCTGTGGTCATTTTCAGACAGGAAACCAAGAAGGAAGTACTAGTCGCAGCTGCCTATTAAGTCTGTGCAAAACTGAAAGTCAAAATCTGAATTTTTTATCCGTAGATTTTTCACTGTTGAAGCTGCATTTTTTTTTTAAAAAAAAAGAAGTTTAAAAAAAGGGGGAGGGACTGACCAAAAGAGGCATTTCCCACCAATGTGCTTGATTTTTCAAACACTTCTTATTTTTTTCTTTTTTTCTTTACAGAAGGCAAAGGAACAGGAAGTTGAAATATTTTCAGCTCAGCTCATTCCTCTTTCTATTTCCTTTGAAACTTGTACAGCTTCTGAGATTGGGTAGTAAGTTGAACTCAAGGTTTTCATGCTAGAGCCTCAGCTTTAATTCCTATTTGGTGGTGTGCTGTTACTGATGGGGTGCTGAACTCTTTTTGACAGGAAGTGGTTTTGCTGTATTTTTCTCCTTGCCTGCTTTGTGCTTGCCTTAGATGAAACAAGATGTGTAGCCTTCAGAAGGGGGCCATTTCACATGTCCTGCTTTCTTTTTAAAAAGCTGAAGCTGGAGGTTGTTGGGGGAGATGAGAAAAAGAGCGCACAGCAGAATATCGGTAAGGGAACTTAATTTGCTTCTCAATCCTCATCTGCAACTTGTATGATACAGCCAGGAAGAGAGTAGAGAAACTTACTATAGCATATCATTTTATTGCAATGCATAGGCAATGTTTTTTTGGGGAAAATACCACTCTCCTTTCAGATACATACTCTGCAAAATACCTGAATATTTGGGTCGGCATTTATACGGGGTGTGCAACTAGGAACATTATCTCCCTGCCTGCCTGCCTGCCTGCCAATCTATCTATCTGTGGGTGGTTTCCAGCAGAGACTACTGCTTGTTCGCTCAGAGGCGCATGCATGCGCAGTACAACAAAAATTGCTTGCGCAGAAGCAGAAAACAAGATGGCGGCACCTACAGCACTGCTTTAGACTGGGTCCAGCGACCCAGTCTGCCAAGCTACTACTAGTTCTGCTGAACCAGTCGGAACTGGTAGGAACCCACCACTGTATCTATCTTTATCTCTATTTCTATCTCTATAATCTCTATCTCTATTCATTATATTAAATTCTTATGCCACCCATCTTCCTTACAAGATGATTCTGGGAGGCATAAAGTCTTTTATATTTCAAAAGATGTAAGTTTTCCCCCCATAAAAATGGTGTGCAGTTTGCTTGGGAAATATGAAGAGCAAGTGGTTTTAGTGAGGAGCAAAGAGTGGATTGAAAGGCAAGAAAATCACAAAACAATTGAAATGTGTTATGCTAGGATGTTAAAACTACAGTTAGTATATTGAGGGTTGATTTTCCCAGTGTTGAGGCTTATTAGAAACAGTAATCAACAGAGGGAATATCAACAGAAATATATCTGGAATGCTTGTCATGTCAAATGAGCAATGGCCTTAGCTACAGGAAGATATAGTATTTGGCCTAACTTGGATCTAAATCAGCAATGCCTAAAAGGTGGAACCCTATTGTAAAAGAGAGGTCCCAACTGAGGCCAAGGAGGTACCATCCAGTTTTGGCCATGAAATTTATGCAAAGGTATATTCTGGAATATATTGTGATTTAACCATATTCAGATGGCACTTGTTTGAAGAAAGGTATTTTCGGTGTTATCCAGTGATAATTTTCTAAGATATAGGACAGAATTTTTCACATTATTTAATATATATATATATAATCCCTTAAACCATAGAGATTATAAAAAATGCTCTTGGAATTTAAGACTAGCAGATGTTCAACCCTATCCCCTGCCATATATAGGGAGTCCTCAATTTATGATCATAATTGAGCCCCCAAAGCTAAATAAGACAGTTGTTAAGTGAGTTTTGCTCCATTTTACAACCTTTCTTGTCATAATTGTTAAGTGAATCCTGCAGTTGTTAAGTTAATAACATAGTTGTTAAGTGAATCTGGCTTCCCTCATTGACTTTGCTTGTCAGAGGGTCACAAAAGGTGGATTACATGAGATTAGGACACCACAACCATCATCAATACATGCCTGTTGACAAACATCCAAATTTTGATGATGTGACCATGGAGATGCTGCAGTGGTTGTAAGTGTGAAAAATGGTCATCAGTGCCCTTGTAACTCTGAACGGTGACTAAAAATGGTTGTAAATTGAGGACTACCTGTACACAATACACTGCATGTATTCCACTGCATGGAATGAACTCCCCGTGGAGATCCGGACCCTCGCCACCCTCCAGACCTTCCGCGCCGCACTTAAAATCTGGCTATCCCGGCTGGCCTGGGGTTAAAGACTCTAACCCCTACTCGAATTGTATGACTGTTGAGTTCTTAAATGATGTAGTGCTTTTATGTTGTAAATTGTTTGTCCTTCCCCCCCCCTTTGAACTGTGAGCCGCCCTGAGTCCCCCCAGGGAAAAGGGCGGCATACAAATAAAGTGAAACTGAAACTGAAGCTCATACACATTCAGAGATTTAACAGGCAGGATTCTAACCCTGTAACATCAATAAGACGAAATCAACATGGACCTCCACAATTCGGTCTCCATTTTAATGGTCACCATCAATACGGTGCATGTTTTTGGAATATGCTAACATATTAACATATCTGAACCTTAACTTTTTCCTAAGAATTTATTTCACACAGATACAAGGAACATGTGGTCTAAAGCAGAGATTTTCAAACTTTCTCTTTCTGAGGAACTATTCTTTTTTTAAAAAAAACAACAACCTCAGAATCCATGATCAGGAGGCAAAACTATGTTGTTAGACAATTAGTTGCAGAAGTATTTTTTCCCCTTGGTCTCTCACACAACCTCATTGGATTCTTGCGGAACAGTTTGAAAAAAACCCTGTTTTAAAGTTCCTTCAAATGTTTTACGGCTACAGTATAGAAAAGATGACAGCCACCTTTTTCCAACATCTTTTGAGGCGACCAATTACCCTAAAAGTATTTTATTTGTTGTCCTGAGTGACTGTTTCTTAACATATGAAGCCATTGATTTTACCACATGGGATATTCCAACTCCATATGTTTTGTAGATCATCCATGTTTATTTGTATACTTTTTTAAATATTGGGTAATAATAAATTATTGGTTTGGTGTAAGGCAAGGGAAGGCAAATGATAGAAGCTGGATCACTGCTTTAGAGCCAAGGTGCCGCAGTAGTTAAATGCAGCACTGCAGGCTACTTCAGCTGACTGCAGTTCTGCAGTTCGGCTGTTCGGCTGTTCAAATCTCACCGGCTCAGGGTTGACTCAGCCTTCCATCCTTCCGAGGTGGGTAAAATGAGGACCCGGATTGTTGTTGGGGGCAATATGCTGACTCTGTAAACCGCTTAGAGAGGGCTGAAAGCCCTATGAAGCAGTATATAAGTCTAACTGCTATTGCTATTGCTATTTTGTATATGCTTCATGTTGTCATTGAGATACATAAAATGATTGGCACATGTGTCAGCTGTGACTATGATTATGCTGTTGCTTTTTCATTTGATGACCCTGCAATAATTAATCATATATATATATATATATATATATATATATATATATATATATGTATGTATGTATGTATGTATGTATGTATGTATGTATGTATGTATGTATGTATGCATGCATATAAATGAGGAGTCAAAGTATGTACCTTAAGAGATGTATAGTCCATTTTATTATTTCAGGTTAGGATTCAGTGATCTTAATAAATATAATCCGTTCATCTCTTGTGTCATTGCCTCTTCATAAATAAATTACATAGTTCAGTCCACAACAAAGAAAAGTCCCTGTCATTTTCATTCTAGTAGACTGCAGAAGCTAAGAAATACTGGACCTCCAATGATACTCTTTAAAATCATGAAAAATAAAACAATCTATTTTTTTTTTAAAAAAAACTATGGCTCTGAAAGAGAAATTCTCCTTCTATGTAAATGTAATTATTAAGTTCTCAGTCTATTTAAAACATTCATGTGAACTAAGTATTAAAATTGCTCTCGAAGGTTTATATAAATCTTGATACAAGATTTCAGATGTATCTTTCCCCCACAAATTTAGGGATATTTTCATCCATTTTTCTACTGGGCAAAGTCATACTGCCGTGTCTTGCATACATAACAACACTTAGAAAATAGATTGGGATTTTGAAATCTATACCAGATATCCCTTTGTTTATTTGACTACATATTGACATTTTATGTGGATCTTAGTTTAAGATCTTATTGTTCTCAGGGTTACACATTATTCTTACACTCATGTTCATATACTTGTATCTGTTTTTCTGGCTGGGGTGATATCACTGGGGGGACTTTGAAAAGTTCGATTTGGCCCTGGCTCTACATGAATTAATATACATATGAGTTCATCTTTTCAGAGAAGGTTTTTTGATATCAGAGATGGAACTCCTATCATTAACTTCTTCAAACTTTCTGGGTTTTTTTTTTCCTGAGATGCAAGTAGGAGGTAATCCTCAACTTACAATTACAATTTGTGTTGTCCCACTCACTCGCTCGCACACATCATCATCAGGGGTGGGTTGCTGCTGGTTTTACTACTGGTTTGCAACCTGCGCGCAACCCGCACTGCATGTGCGCTGTTCAATGTAAATTGTTCTTCGCGCATGCTCAGAACAATTTACAGTGAACTGTGCATGTACAGTCACTAAAAAACAACATGATGGCATCCCAGTGGCGGCGAGGGAATTGGTTCATGGTAGTGACAGGCCTGGGTCACTGCCTGTTCTGCAACCCAGGCCTGAATTCCACTACCGGTTCAGCTGAATCAGGCCGAACTGGGAGCAACCCACCTCTGATAATCAAAGTTTAATAGTTTTATTAATATTCTCCAGCAACTCCCATCACCAAAAACCCAGCACTGTCCCAATTAAGTCCAGCCACAAGCAGACCAATGCTAGTCCACAGAGCAATGGATCATGAGTCCACAAGGCACTTGAAAGTTTCCCCATCAGAATAAACCCACCAGGCAAAATTAAATCCACAATACAATAGGGTTCACGAGGCAAGAAAAGTCCAGAGCTCACAAGGCACGATCCAAGTCAAGGCACATTGTCAATCCAAAGCAAAGCAGGAATCACAACAACCAGAAAACACACAGCTAGGAAATGAACATGTGGTTCCCAGCATCACCTCCATTTGCCTGCTGTTCTAAATAGCTAGCTTTTGATACAGCCCATCAAGAAGGGTGAGGCTTTCTCTTCATGAGTAATCTAGCTGACCTTCTCAACTCCTTCCTTTTCTCTGCCCTATGTGTTCTTGGATCAGGTGCAGAAGGCAGTTCCTCTTCCACATCACTGACTGGCTGCAGCTGCATGCTTTCCCACCTGAAGCCTCAGGACTATCTTGCTGCAGTTGCGCTTCAGCCAAATCCCTCACAGACTGCTTTTTGGAGCATTGACCAACTCCCCCCCCCTCCCCGGCCTGCCAGGAACTGGTTCATCCTCTCCTGAGCTGACATCTGGTGTGGTATCTGGGGAAGCATGCAGGGGAGTCATCACATAATTGAACCAAATGGTTCTAATGCTAATCAGGACAATTATTAAGTACGTTTTGCCACTTTTACCCTTCTTGTCACAGTGGTGAAGTGAATCACTGCACTTGTTAAGTTAGTAACATGGATATTAAATGAATCTGTCTTCCCCATTAACTTTGGTTGTCAGAAGATCCCAAAAGGGGATCACATGACTCTGGAACACTACAACCATCATAAATATGAACCAGTTATCAAAGAGCCAAATTTTAATCATGCCATCATGGGGATGCTACAATGGTCATAAGTGTGGAAAACGGTCATAAGTCACTTTTTCTGTAATGATGTAACTTTGAATAGTCACAATCCAAAGTCACATGATCAAAATTTGAACACTTGGCAACTGGCGTGTCTTTATGACAGTTGCAGTATCCCAGAGGCATGCGAATCTCTAACAAGCAAAGGAAAAGTATGACAAAAACAGATTTGCAAGATTCTGTTACTAATCTACCACCAAGCTGTGGTAGAACAGTGGTCAGAAGGCAGTATTGCAGTCTAAGTCAGATCACTGCCAGGAGTTCAATTCTGAATGGCTCAAGGTTGACTCAGCCTTCCATCCTTCCAAAGTCAGGAAAATGAGGACCCAGATTGTTGGGGACAATATGCTGACTCTGTAAACACTTGGAGAGGGCTGTAAAGCACTGTGAAGTGGTATATAAGCCTAAGTGCTATTCCTATACAATACAATACAATAGCAGAGTTGGAAGGGACCTTGGAAGTCTTCTAGTCCAACCCCCTGCCCAGGCAGGAAACCCTATAGCGTTTCAGACAAATGGCTATCCAACATCTTCTTAAAGACTTCCAGTGTTGGGGCATTCACAACTTTGGGAGGCAAGCTGTTTTACTGATTAATTGTTCTAACCGTCAGGAAATTTCTCCTCAGTTCTAAGTTGCTTCTCACCCATTGCTTCTTGTTCTACACTCAGGTGCCTTGGAGAATAGTTTGACTCCCTCTTCTTAGTGGCAACCCCTACTATATTCCTATAATATCTTAATGAATTTTAGTTCTATTTTTCCTATGGACCCCATTCTTCTTCATAGGGACTGATAAAGCCTTTTCCCATTCTCCATATACTGGAATAAAAAATATTATTTTATTGGAAATAAGAAAAGGCAAGGGAAAAAAAGGCATAATGGGATTCTTGCATCTTTTATGGTTGGGTGGCACATGTTGAGTTACTGTCAACTTTTCCACAAAAAGACTGAGATAGGAGGCCTCATCGGGAAGAGCTTTGAAAGAAAGAAAAAAACAGCTTGTTCAGCTTGAGAAGTGCTTGCATGGATTTGAAAAATGTTGCTCTGTATTTCATCCAGAAGATGGCATTCTTTGCATCCCAATGTCCATCTGTCCTGCAGCTCTTAGGCTTTTCTGATAAATTTCCAACGTAAGCACAAATTGGTCTGACAACCTATAGTTATGAGATCTGACAGATTTAATAATAGCCCAAGGTCCCAAGTAAGAAAAATATCATGCTTGTGATATAAGTAAAATGGTAGAAGCTGAGAAACACTTGATGTGTCAGAGAAAATAGAAGCAGGTTTAGCACTTTTAAACTGCTGAATAGCATCTGAAAATTGAATGAATGTATGTGTTACACACACCTGCTCTGGTAATATTTTACCAATTTAGTCCACTTCACTAAGCTCAGAGTAAAACACTGTCGTATTTCCTAGGTGGAAAAAGGAGTCTTTATTCATTTATGGTTGAGGTAGTAAACTTTACATACATACTTTCTTATGGTTAATGAACGATCTATGTATCTGAAATTGTCTCCATATGAATAAATCCTGAACGATATTACATCAAAGATTTACAGTTCAGTTCCTGTTCCTAGGTGACAACTGTGAGTTTTTACTGTATCCGCCTCTGCACATTTTGCATTATTTAGACAAGTCCAATTATATATTTCTTCCTATTCCAGATGTTGTTTTGTATTGCCTACTTTTATTTCCTTCCAATCTTTCTTCCAGCAAAGGTCTTTTGCACAGAATTGTAAATGCCTGAGTAAATAACTGAAATATCTCAATGTTCTTTGCTTGAGTGGTTTTTATGGCATTCCTTTTCTGCTGTATCATGTCTACAACTTCAGTGTTTATTTATTATTTTGGTAGTTTCAAGTGATTTTCAAGATATATCTTTAGAGCCTTATCCCCAAGTCTTTTGCATGCTCTCAGCCTCCTTGGATACTGTACCAGTTTGGTAAATATGCAAATACGTATGAAGGATATAAATATATCTGTTTTTAGTTTGAAGTTTTCTTCCACTGAGTTAGAAAAAAACTTTCATGGAAATTTTATTTGACTTTTTATTTTTCAACTCTTTTTTATCTACATACTTTTAGAAGGTGCTCAGGATCATAAACAGTGACTTTATGACCTTGTATTTAGGTACATGCAAGAGCAGCTTGTACTCCCAAAACGTTAGAGTTATCATATCAGCCAAAAAAAAAAAAAAAAACTGATTTAGTCAAAAATGTTATTTATTTTGGATACTTCATCATAGAATAAGATAATTCTGATCACCAGCTAGCTTGTAATCTATCTGTATTATAACTGAATTATTTAAGTTGCTCAAGCCCATTTTGAATGAAACCATATCCCATTGTTTCACCAATTACTTTATTAAGAGTGCAGCAAACTCTAGTTCTTCCTTCAAAATTCTAGGGATTTTTCAAAATATGCTTAGGTAGTGCCGATTATTGCTTTTGTGACTGAAGAAGAGATGTCTCTGTCTCCTTGTCCTTTTTCCCCAGGGCTTTAAAAATAATGCAATCTGACACAATAAACTTAAGAAAATATTGTTTGTTTTCTCTCCTAAGAACCTAACATTTTCTAGATTCCATAACTGATAACAAGTACTAGAAAATAGGGAAGAAAGAATTAAACAGAAGGGGGTTATTTTCGTTATTCACGTGTTTAGAGGAGGGTCAAATAAAAACTTGGTCCATCATCAGAATATTTCTGAATTATTCACTGTGGAGCTTCTTGTCTGAAGTTAACATTTCCTGTCTAATGCCATGACTAGTATTAAAAGCCCAGTTCCAATGTACCACAGCATCAATTGGCTATATATGTGTTTTTGTGTGTGTGTATACACACAGACACACACACACACACTATATTGCCAAAAGTATTTGCTCACCCATCCAAATAATCAGAATCAGGTGTTCCAATTACTTCCATGGCCACAGGTGTATAAAATCAAGTACCTAGGCATGCAGACTGTTTTTACAAACATTTGTGAAAGAATGTGCCACTTTCAGGAGCTCAGTGAAGTCCAGTGTGGAACTGTGATAGGATGCTACCTGTGCAACAAATCCAGTCATGAAATTTCCTCGCTCCTAAATATTCCATAGTCAACTGTCAGCTGTATTATAAGAACGTGGAAGTGTTTGGGAATGACAGCAACTCAGCCACGTAGTGGTAGGCCACGTAAACTCATCCAACATCAGTGTGTGACCTCACAAATGTGCTTCTGGAAGAATGGTCAAAAATTCCCATAAACACATTTCTGAACCTTGTGAACAGTCTTCCCAGAAGAGTTGAAGCTGTTATAGCTGCAAAGGGTGGACCGATGTGACATTGAACCCTATGAATTAGGAATGGGATGTCACTTACAGTAAGTTCATATGCAAGGAAAGGCAGGAGAGTGAATACTTTTGGCAATATATATATCCATATCCATATATATATATGGTTATCATGTGTTCCACCTTTATATCATCTTTCCAAATTGTCAAAACAAATGTTTTACAAGCCTACTAAAAAAAATCATGAAGACCTGAATGTAACTTCCACCTTCGGGCACAATTGGTAGAGGCCAAATAAGGCTTTTTCAGCCTTTGAGCAAACTTGAGACATCTATCTCGAATGTGAATATGAGAGGACCAAAGGCAAACTCTACTGCCTGCCAGCCAGCTATAGGAGAAAGATTACTGAAAGATTTCAGGACAGAAGAATGACTGTAGAGATAAGAATAATCTTTTATGCAAACTGCACTCCTCCTCCATGTTTGGATGGCTTGGTGAATAATAAAAGTGCCCTATTGGTGCTGTTGTTAAGATATCCTGATATTCAGAGCTATCAAATTGGCTTCACGGTTTTCTTCTTGTTCACTGAAAGGGATTCCAGGCTGGCTTAATGCAAAGCGTTTAAAGCATATTTAACTCTTATATTTTTCAGATTTAACGTATTAATCATGCAGCAGTTACCAGCTTCTGAAAAGCTACACCCTTCCCACGAAAGCACAGGGGCTGTTCAGATGAGGATCAAAAGTCCCACCAGCACCCATGACCGATCCAGCCAAAGCAAATCTATGGTCTATTCTGAAAATCTGAAAGTCGTTGAGTCTGTAAGTACTGATCCCAAATGGCCTTTTGAATTTCTTCACCAGATATGTTGGCAAAGAAATTGATGGACATTTTTTTCTGATTCTTTTAAAAATTCAGAGAAGACAGTGTTCCCCAATAATATTTCAAGAGCAGGTAGGTTCCCTGATCAATATTGGGAGCACTGCAATTGAAAAAACCCTTATAACGTCTGATCTGGTAATTACATGAAAGAGTCAAGAGCCAAAGAGACTGCAGACACTAGAAGGTTGGCTGAATGAAAAAGGGGGCATTTACCCATGTGTGTGTGTGTGTGTGTGTGTGTGTGTGTGTGTGTGTGTGTGTGTGCCTGCTACTAAATAAATGCAAGAATCCCACATTTCGCCCCTAAGGATCTTAGAAAAATCCTTTCAAAGAGTTCCTAAAGCATATTCTTCTTATTAAATGATAGGAAAACTGGTAGAAATAATTACTAAAAAAAAAAAAACCAGCCCCATACCCATTTTCCACAAATGTTTGCTTCCTGTCTTTCATTCATTTTACAGCAATTTGCCTAAAAATATTGAGAAAAGGTTTCCAACCTACTATCTGGGAACACTATAGCAGCATTTTGCAGCCCTCTGGATTAGGCCACCAGGTTTTTTTTTCAATAAAATGAAACCACAGTAATAATACTTCTCCTTGTTCCATATTAACATGGTGACTTAAAATATATATGTTGGTTGGCAGTTTTGAGTTGTGAAGTTCTGGGCGAAGAATGGAGGCCAGGCTAGAGTGATTTCTAACAGCTCTTTATGCAATACTGCTTGTGAAGTAACTGAATTCCCTGGCTGACACAGCTCCTTTTATAGAGAACTGATCAGTCAAACAACCAGTCAGGAGAGAGTATTTTCCCACTCCAACAGAGGACCAGAATGAGGACTTCAACTGACAACTATACACTATATACAATACATTGTTTAGTCCTCGAAGCTATGACTGAAAGCCAGCAACAGCCAGGCCGCGCCTGATTGGCTAAGGCGCGGCAATGCTGAGCGCGGGCTATCAGATGCGCGCCTATTGGCCTCCCTGCTTGACAGCTCCGTATAAATAGCTGTCAAGCAGGGCGGAGTCCCTATCTACCGCTAATCTGTCTATGTTAAGAACTGTTCTAATAAAGTGCTGTTAATTTACCTCAGGAGCCTCTTGCCTCATTCCTTCAGGGAATACTTAACTGGCGACGAGCTGGTGGGATCCACAGGCCCTGAGTAACAGCCTAGACAGAGACAGATAATTCGTTTTTTTTTTCTCTCCGTGCTGCCAAGAGACTTAGCCACTTTAAACTCTGGCTGCTATTCCCCGTTCGCTCCTTTTGGAACCACCGGCGAGTCGTGGGCCGGGTTCCTGGAGCGCTTCAAGTGCATCTTAATAGCCAACAACAGGTAGGGGTACTCGCAGGCATGAAAGTGCAGTTTTTTTCTTAATGCCTACGGTCCCGAAATGTTTGGGACAACCCACTCTTTTGCGGCTCTGAGACCCGTTTACGAGCTGAGCTGGGACGAGCTAATGGCCGGGCTTAAAAACCATTATGCTCCTACACCTTCTAAAAAAGCATGCCACTATGCCTTCCACCAGTGCATGCAGAAAGAAACTGAATTGGTCAGTCAGTTTCTTCAGTCCCTCAGAGTTGCTGCCATCCAGTGTGACCTGGATGACAACCTGGTTGAGCAATTCGTTTGCGGAGTGCGGGACATTCGCCTCAAGCGGCGGCTGCTCACTAAGGCGGACATCACCCTGCCTCAAGCCGTTGGCAAGGCTAGGATAGTGGAGCTGTCGGAGCAGTCAACTGTTGAGATGGCCAGATTCCTGCCTCCACCCCCACTGCCTTTACCACGGGCCTGCCTGATAGACAAGTTAGTCCCGCTGCCTGACCCGGACAACAAAGACCAGGTCGACCGCCTGAGGGCCATTCCTAGGCCATCCTAGGGCCATTCCTAGGCCACAAGTGCCATCCTGTGCTGCTGCGGCAGCCACCGCCTTCCTTGGTTGCGGAGGTAACCATGCCCGGGCGTCCTGCCCCTTCAAAGCATCCATGTGCCGCCGCTGCAACAAGAAGGGGCACCTGGTGCAAGTCTGCTGGGCCACTCTGCCGCTTCCTCTGCAGGCCGAGTCATCCCAGCAATCCTACACCCCACCTGCCCTGCTGTGGAACCAGCCACCCCACCGTCAGCAGTGCCGCCATGACAACTGCTTCACCATCGACAAAGACCTCCGTGCCACCCCTGCAGAGTCTGTCAGCCAGGCGACGGCCGGCTCGAAGAAGATTACCCCTCATCAAGGGGTTGCCTTGCCTAATGGAGGTGGACTCTGGTCCTCCTGTTCCCTTATCTCTTGGGTCACCTTCACCTGCCTCTGCCCTGGCATCCCGAAGTCCCAGCTGTCGCCACCGGACACTGAGTTACGGGACTACCAGGGGACTCAGATTCCAACCCTGGGTTGCTCTGGGGTGCGGGTGGAGTATGGGGGGAAGAGTTGCTGCCTTCCTATCTTGATAGTGCAGAAGCCGCTGCCGGCTCTGTTGGGCCTGGATTGGTTCACCCAACTGGGCCTCTCCCTCTCCAGAGTGCACCTCACACTGGACATGCCCCCTGACATCGAGAAGTCCTGGCAGAGTACACCGATGTTTTTGATGGTGAGCTGGGGAAGTATGTGGGAACCCCTATCTCCCTCAACCTAGACCCCCAGGTTGCCCCTATTAGGCAGGTTGATGTGGAACTTGACAAGCTGTTAGCGCAGGGAGTCCTGGAACCCATTGACCACTCATGATGGGAGACCCCAATAGTGTTCCCTGTCAAGGCCGACGGGTCCATCAGGATCTGCGCTGACTACAAGTCCACCATTAACCTTGGCCTCCAGGCAAACCCCTATCAGTCCCTGTGGTCCAGCACCTGCTCCATTCCTTGGGGCGGGGCTGCACCTTTGCCAAACTGGACATGGCACAGGCCTACCAGCAGCTCCCGGTGGATGACGATGCAGTGGCCGCCCAGACCATCGTCACCCACCGTGGGGCTTTACATTGTTGCCGCCTCCAATTTGGTGTTTCCGTTGCCCCGGGGATCTTCCAGAGCCTCATGGAGCAGCTTCTCCATGAGTTCCCTGGCGTCGTCCCGTACTTCAATGACATCCTGATTGCTGCTACCAGCCGCTCAGGGCTCATCAAAGTACTCTGGAAGGTCCTCGACCATTTCAGGTCTCAAATTAAAGTGCAGCAAATGCTCCTTTGCTGTGCCTAAGGTGGAGTTCTTGGGCTCCATGACTGATGCCCAGGGAATCTACCCCACCCCCTCTAAAGTAGCTGTCATTCAGAATGCCCCTGCACCCACCTCCAAGGTGGAGCTGCAAGCGTTCCTTGGCCTTTTAAATTTCTATGTGCCTTTCTTGCCTCACAAGGTGTCACTAGCCGAGCCGCTGCATTGGTTGCTCGACCGATCCACGGCCTGGCGCTGGGGCAGCCATGACGCGCATGCGTTTGCGGCTGTCAAAGCCATGCTGACATCGGAGATAGTCTTAGTACAGTACAGTGACAAGATGCCACTGATGTTAGTATGTGACTCCTCCCCCGTTGGTCTGGGGGCCGTTCTGAGCCACGTCCTTCCCAATGGCTCGGAGGCCCCCATGGCTTTTTATTCCCGGACACTCTCCTCAGCTGAGAGGAACTACAGCCAGATTGACAAGGAGGCTCCGGCTGCAGTGTCCGGGATTAAAAAATTCCATGATTATTTGTATGGTCGGCGCTTTACTCTCTAAACCGACCACAAGCCTCTCCTTGGGCTTCTGGCCGGTGATAGGCCGACCCCACCTATCCTGTCTCCCAGGATGATGCGCTAGATGGAGTTTCTCGCAGCATACTCCTACATGCTGCGATACCATACTGGCAAGCAGCTGGGGCACGCCGATGCCCTTAGCTGCTGCCTTCTCCCCTACACTGACCCACAACCAGTCCCATGTCTCTCGGTCCTCTCCATTGCGGAGTTGGACCACCCTCTCTCAGCCACTCTGAAGCCAACTCTGTCCTTTGTCAGGTGATGGCATGGGTCCTGAGGGGCTGGCCTACAGGGGGAGTCCCTCAGTAGTTCCACCCCTTTAAGACACGTCAGATGGAGCTGTCTGCTGTGGGGTGACCGAGTTGTCATTCCTCCCTCTCTCCGCCCCAAGTCCTCTCCTGTCTCCATGCAGACTACACCAGGGTTGCGTGCATGAAGGCGCTAGCCTGGAGTTATGTCTGGTGGCCCTGCCTGGATGATGAGATTGAGGGCTTGGTGGGGAGGTGTGTGCCCTGCCAGGTGTCCCACCCTGCTCTCCCCTCCTCCTCCTCTTGGGAGTGGGAGTTGCCTAGGGGCCCCTGATCTTGCCTGCATCTCGATTTTGCGGGTCCCTTTCACGGCCAGGTATTCCTGGTGGTCGTGAATGTCTACTCTTGCTGGGTGGGGTTGGTCCTCATGTCCTCCACCATTGCCGAGAGTACGGTGTGGGCCTTGCGGCAACTTTTCGCCACCCACGGCTTGCCGGAGTTCGTAGTGTCCGACAACGGCCCACAGTTCTCATCCACGACATTCCAGGCATTCCTGGCCGCCCAGGGGATCGGCCACGCACCAGTGGCCCCTTACCATCTGGCCAGCAATGGCCGGGCAGAGAGGGCGGTCCGATCGGCCAAGGAGGCTTTGGGCCTCACACGGAAAAGTCCCATGGAGCTACTGTTGTGCCAGCGCCTGCGGACTACCCTGGATAGATTGCACCCTCTTTATTCAGGGGAACAGCCTGGCAACCTGGGGCCCCTTCCCGTTCCTTCTGGGTGGGTGACTTGGTCTGGGCCAGAAACTATACCGGGGACCCTCGGTGGGTGCCTGCCACCGTCACCGAAATAACTGGCCCCTGTTCCTACAAGGTCCACCTACCCGATGGCATCGAGTGGCAGTGCCATGTTGACTAACTAATGTGGACTAATGTGGATCTGTATAAATAGCTGTCAAGCAGTACAGAGTCCCGATCTACCGCTAACCTGTCTACTGTTAAGAACTGTTCTAATAAAGTGCTGTTAACTTACCTCAGGAGCCTCCTGCCTCGTTCCTTCATACATAACATGAGTACAGCAGGCATGTCCTGGAGAAAAAAAAGTGCTGTAGTTTCCCCGTCCTTTCCTTGACTTTAAATCATTAACCAAATCATCCAAGGTTGATTTTGTTCTTTAGATTGGAATGGGTGAAGTCTCTCACCAAAGCCTGTCTAGAATGGAGGGTTTTCTAATATATTTGTCAGAACTGGTTAGAGGTTCTATTAACATTTATATTCCCTCATCTTCCTGTTCTTGCTTATAGCTAGATGTTGATTGTGTGATATGGTACAATTTCAAAAGTTTATCTGTCAAAAGGAAGACCTTTGCCTGAACCCTTTTTTCTGTGAATGTAAGAAAGGTGATAAGAAATGTAAAGTGAATATAAGAAAGGATATTTGATAGGAATAGAGATGTTTCACTTTTAGAAGCTGTAATGGGGAGAAATTTCATTCCACGTGTGGATCTCTTTGCTTTCAAACAAGAAGTCTTGCAAAAATCAAGATTACAAAACAAGTGTTTGTCACTTTGCAAGTATTGGAACTTCCTTTTCAGATATTGCATAAAATTCCACAAACAGGGGAAAAGAAACCTCTTTTTAGAAAGAAAATGGAGATCCTTCACAAAATTTTGTAGTTGAAAGAATTTACAAAGAGTTAAAATCTGGAATCTGAACTGCCCCTAATTTTTAAACAGCAGAAAGAGCCAAATGGCTCTGGATTTATTTATTTATTACCTCTTCTGAAAAGATTTACATGCTAATACTTCAGAGGTGAACTCGGCTGCCAGTCATATCCCTTCCCCTTTCCCCATCCTCTGCTACTAAACGAACTGATTGGTATGAGCCTCCCTTGGTTAATTTTCCTCTGTAATAGCTGCAACTTGCAGCTGAGGCCATATGATGTTGCAAAATTATTTATGCAATGTTAGTCACTTGTTTTGGATTCTATCTCTTTTTTCAGCTCATGGCAAAAAAAGCCAGAGCTCCCAAACTATATGAGGAGCTCACCAAAAAAACAACACAGGAAGACAAGCATGTAGTCTTGCCTTCCCGCATCAGAGCCATGCAAATATTGATTAGCTGTTATCCGGATAAGATGGATCCTTATGAAGAGTAGAGGAAGTAAGAGACTGCAGAGCGAGTGTGTTCCTGTTGCTGTCATTATCGTCATGTTCAAATGCAAAATTAATCACAGCATAGTTCAGAAATATGTGGTTTTAATTATTCTTCCCATAGTTAGCTGAAGAGGAATGCATAGTTCAGAAGAGCTGGCATGACACTTGGAAAATAGGAGGAAAAGTCCTTCCAGTTCAGCTCAATGACTGATGAAACATTCATTTCCTTAACGTTCTAATTTAAAACTATCACTTGCTAGTGACACATTTGCATGTAGCACTTAAAAAACAACAGCAAAACACACACACACACACACACACACACACATCACCAGCCCAAATCCAGTAATTGAGATCTAACATTCTTCAGCTACCGTATAAAGCATATTTATAGCAATATATTTGAAAATAGTATAATATATTAACAGAGTTGTACCTTTCAAAAAGTTTAAAAGTTAAGTATATTTAATGATGCCTAACATATTTTATTGGCTGTGTTTAACAAAAGGCACTAGGCTGCAGTTGTTTTTGACAAGCATGAAAACATCACAGCATGAAACTGCAAAAGGAATTATGTAGAGAAATTACAAGTGATCCATCTCTCAGTGAATTATCCACCTCAATAGCCTGCAGAACTCAGCTACCAATTAACACCTACTTTATTACATGTTGGGATGTACTTAATAACTTTCATGTGTTTATGCACTATTACCTTGACTGATGCCTCTTGTACAATTAGGCATAATTGGCATATCAATATGCAAAAGTTAAAAGGATTAACCCTCTTAAAACTAATGAGCATTTCTGCATCCAGCTGCTAAATGAGACAAAATTAGCATTTTTCACTTTTGGGCAGGATTTTATCATGCAGTTTCTCACTGTTGGTACCACCTTGTTACATAACTTTTTGGTTTGGGTAGAGAAGTTGGATGGGGCAGGTGGTGAAAAATAAGGGTGGGTGGGTGGGTGGAAGGACACCAAAAATGCTCCTTAAAAGTTGCATCATCCAAAACATTTTGCATAAGCAACTACAACTGAGTGTCTTTTGGAAAAGTTGTGTTTTCTTAGCAGCTAATTATAGACACACAGAGTATGTCATTTCTCCATGCAAACTTGGCTCTGATGAAATGGACTGAAAGCTTGCCATACTAATTTCCCCATTCTTCTAGTTTTTTAAATCTCTCTTTCTCTCTTGTGCACACTCTTTTTCCTGTGCAAAGTTTTCTAACTAGATATTGACAGAATGAAAAACATGTTGGCATATTTGGTTGAGTGAGTCTGTTAAATGGCTGGTAAAAGGCAAAAAAAGGGAAAGACCAAAATCTGAAGCAAAAAAAAAAATCCCAATATTTCAGTCATGGTGCTGAGGAAATTACAAGGATGTAGATGGAAACCGTTTATATTGAAGTCATGATGGATTGTAACGGAGCAGAAGAGAAAAGTGTGATTCAAAAGCAATCTCATTAGGGACTTCTGGGGAAGAAATAGTGAAGACAGCTCCGCTAAAAGCTGAGTTAATGAATGCAGCAATATGAAGAGCTGGTGAGTAGACTGGCTCTCTGTAATTCCTCTTCAGACAAGGAGAGGGCTTAAGATTGCCCACAAGCACTCCATACAGTTGCTTCTCATGAGGACATTGCAAGAGAGTGGTCTCCAGTTCTGGTTGATGTGAGAGTAGAGACCTCTGCTTAAACTGTGGTCAGCCCACTTATGGTCACAGGATTCACATACTATCCTTTCTAATCACATTTAGAAATTGCTGGTGGTTGTTTTCCAGTGATTGGCAAGTTTTAGGGCACTAGGTGGGTTTCTTTCAATCCTTACTGGAAGAAGTTTTAAATGCAAGTCTCTTTTTTGAATAAATAGAAAAAGGATGGATAGAACATTGAATCTGGAAAGGTACAACTAGGGCTCCAAATAGAGTTGAAGTAAGATTTTGAAATTAGTTCTAAGAATCCTTCCTCTGGGAAAATGTGGTTGCTTTGAATTCTTAAAAAAAAAGCATAATAGGGAATTTGAAGATTGGACATGAGAGGAAAATAAAAGTAACTAAAAGTTACAATAAAGGAAAAGGGCATTTAAATTTAACTAACACAAAATGAAGTAAAATTCTTTAACATTGGACATATGTTAAAGGATATTTGTGAAAAATGGAGCCATAAATTTATTATAAGGATGCCTACCATTATAGATATAGTGTGTTTAAAAGATGTTATGGAAGAAGAACAAATTTAACAGAAAAGACACAATGATATGAAAGTGGATTTAAAAATGACAAGCTAAAAGAATAATATGGAAAAAGATGCTATACTGATTATACAAATGAAACTCACTAATGTGTTAATAATTAAAATTAAAAAAACAAAACAAAAGGGTAACCTGAATAGTTTTCTTATATAGGATTTACGGGGGGGGGGGGGGGAAAGACTTGTTAAAGTTTTCGAGAATTTTGTGAGAAAAAAAATGAAAATAAATCAAGTTCTACCGGTAGCACATTATTTAAAGGGATAGAAATTCAAGATTGTTAAATGTAAAAAAAAGAGAATACAAAATTTGGCTTATTTAATCAAGATGAAAATAAATATAATATTAATGGACTTTTACTGACCATGAGTGAATGAGGTTTTAAGGATTTGTTTACAGATAAAAAGGTTAAATATGGAAAGAAGACATCATCTGTTGTGTTTTAAGAGAAAATAATGTTACTAAAATTATTCATAATTACTGTGATGAAAAGAGCAAATCCATTTCTTTATATATATTTTTCTTTACTATTTTTTCTTTCTTTTCAATTTTTATTTCTTTTTTACACTTTTTAATTGTAATGTTTAATAAAAATTATTATAGAGAATGAGGAATCTCATTAAACTTTTGCCTTTAAAAATATAATCTAGATTTTTTTTCTCTTCCCCACATTTTTAAAGTAAATTCTATTCAATGCATTTTAAGGGTTCACATCATGAAGTATAGTTGGGAGATCCCTGTATATTTGGCTAAAATGGAAATATAATTCATAGGCAGCGTAATCTAACAGGAAACAAAATAAAAGGAGTTGAAATTTTCTCTAACTTGTTCATAATAAAATATAGAGAGCTTTCTTTTAGATTTTTTTTTTTTTGTATTTTCTGCTGAATTCAATAGGACTTCTGAATAATCATTCTGGAACTAAATTTTTTATAAATTTGCATGATAGTGGTAATTCCACTTGGAAAAAAATAGGCAACATGTTCTGCTTCAGGAGAGACATTGATATTGATATTAATTATTTTTATATATGCATTCTTCAGGATTTTATTTTATAATCAGAAGAACACTGCTGTTACTATAGATGGAGGGCAGAGAGAAGATTTGATGAGGGCCAGTTCTACAGCAACTGCTCAAAGTCTATTACATTATTTTCTAAGTTATTCAAATTTATTGAAAAGTACAAAATATGTTAATTGTAGCATTGAAATATTCAATTAATAATATTTAAATGTAGTATCATTTCTTAGAATATTTGTAACAGTGAAGAATTTTACGAGTGTAATGAGTTAGCCATTTTTTCTTTAATGTGATTTTTAAAAAGTATTAATCCTTACAAAACCATGGGGCTATACATCAGAAGAGATTTTATTTTATTATCTAATGCAAAGAGGAATATTGCTTGTAACACAATTGTTTCTGCAATTGCTGCATATACATTAAATTGAGAACGTATTTTCTTTAGTTATAGTTGAGAGTGTATATGAGTAAATAATGTGTAAAATTGAACTCAAATAAATATAAATAATCCAGGTGAAAATAATAAATAAATCAATAAACAGTGTAATCAATCAACCAGAAGTTCTTTCAGTGAAAACTCTGGTTATTTTCCATTGTAGTCATTGTAGTTTATATTAAGCTCGCAGCCTAAGGAGTTCTGACTCTGGGCCAGTTGTTCTTTGCCAGGTCACTGAATTTGTCTAATGCTTTAAAATCTGCTACTCACCGTATCTAAATAAAAGAAGGAGAAATGCAAACCATTGAAATAGTAAGATTATGATGAAGTTCTACCTTGCTCAACAGTAGTAATTGTGTGGACAACCATTTAAATATGAGCCAGCAGTGTGCAGCAGCTGCCAAAAAGCCAACACAGTTCTAGACTACATAAACAGAGAGATAGAATCAAGATCATGTGAAGTGTTAATACCACTTTATGATGCCTTGGTAAGGCCACACTTGGAATACTGCATTCAGTTTTGGTTGCCACAATGTAGAAAAGATGTGGAGACTCTAGAAAGAGTGCAGAGAAGAGCAACAAAGATGATTAGGGGACTGGAGACTAAAACATATGAAGAACGGTTGCAGGAACTGGATATGTCTAGTTTAATGAAAAGAAGGACTAGGGGAGAAATGATAGCAGTGTTCCAATATCTCAGGGGTTGCCACAAAGAAGAGGGAGTCAAACTATTCTCCAAGGCACCTGAGTGTAGAACAAGAAGCAATGGGTGAAAACTAATCAAGGATGTTGAATACTAGCGCGGGAAATACAAGCGCGGGAATAAAGGACTCCCTTCTGATTGGTTCCCGGGCGGAGCCGGTTCAATCCTCACCCTGATTGGTCGAGCTACTCGACGCCCCATTGGCTCCTAGTTCAAACCCGGAGGTATAAATGTTTGGCGCGAACCACGCCACGTTGAATCGTAGTCACTCTGTTCTAAATAAAGGTTGCTGTTTTGCATACCCGCTTGTCGCGTCCTTTCCCTTCGCTCCAAGATGCAAAACTGGCGACGAAGGTGGGATTCCGATTCCCGCGACCACGGAGGAGAACAAGCCAGCTGCCACCGCGTCTGAACCAGCACGAACGCTATCCTCAGGCTGAGAACTCCGGCAGCGAACGCAAAATTTTCTCCGCCCTCTTCCTCCCCCTCTCCGGCTCCACACCACGATGGCATCAGCGCTTCCTCCTTTCGCGCCATTCGGATCCGCCGGAGAATCATGGGACGGCTTCATGGAGCGCTTCGAGTGCTACTTGATCGCATCAAGGAACCAGGCACAGACCGACGAGGAGAAATGCAGCTTCTTCTTGTCCTGCTGTGAGCCTTCCATGTTCGCCTCTGCGAGAGCCCTGGCCGCCCCGAGGCCAGCCTACAAACTTGGGTGGGACGAGCTGATGTCCAGGCTGAGGAACCACTACGCTCCCTCACCCTCTCTAATCGCACGCCGCTTCACCTTCCGCCGCCGAGTGCAGAAGCCCAACGAATCCATCAGCCAGTTTCTAGAGGCTTTGCGCACAGTGGCCGCCCAGTGCGATTTTGCAGACCTGGAGGAGAACCTCGTGGAGCAGTTTGTATGCGGGGTCCGCGACGTGCATTTGCGCAGCCGCATGCTCCGGAACCACAAAATCACCTTGGTGCAAGCCGTGGAGACCGCGCGAGCAGCGGAGCTCTCCGAACAATCCACGGCCGACATCGAACGCCTCCAGCTGAAAACCCCCGCGCAAACCGCCGCGGGGCCTTCCACCCAGACGAACCTCGTCGACGACCTCTCTCCTGCTGAAGACGAGGAGGAGGAAACCGTCGGACAAATGAGGACGCAGCCGAAGCGGAGGCCACACCAGCAACCACCGACGCCCGCTCAGCCAGCCTCAAACGCACCTTGCCGCGGATGCGGCGGCCGCCACAGCCGCGCATCCTGCCCGTTCCGTTCCGCCGTCTGCCGCCGCTGCCGAGGAGAAGGACACCTCGCCAGGGTCTGCCGGGCTCTCGTGCCAGCCCCATCGTTTATGCAGCCCAGCGACCAGCGCCAGGCACCGCAACGCCGCCAACAGCCACGTCCTGCGAGGCGAGCTGAGGACTGCCACTCAACCTACCAGCCCTCCAGCGCCGACTGCGTGGTCTACCAGGCTTCCCACGTTCCCGCCGGCGATCGCAAAATCAGCACCGCCGTCCGACTCGAAGGTCAGCTTTGTCGAATGGAGGTGGACTCCGGGTCTTCCCGTTCTCTCCTATCTTGGGCCCTGTTTTCCCACCTTTGTCCCGGGGTTCCCCAGAGCCGATTGCGCCCCGTCGGGGTCTCCCTCCTAGACTACCAGGGAAATGGGATTCCCACGGCAGGAATATTCCACATCCAGGTGGAATACGGAGACTTTAAGGGGAAACTCCCAGTTCTAATCGTCAGGAACGATCTGCCCGCTCTCCTTGGGTTGGATTGGTTTCCCGCCTTGGGCCTCACCATAGAGGGGGTGCACAGGGTAGTCCCCCTCACCGTAGATAGCGTTCTAGATGAGTTCGCAGATGTGTTCGATGGGAAATTGGGCTGTTATAAGGGCACCCCCATTTCTCTCTGCCTCGATCCCCAGGTCGCTCCCATTAGGCTGAAGGCACGCAGGGTCCCCTTCGCATTGAGAGCAAAGGTAGACGCTGAACTTGATAAGCTTATTGAGCAGGGAGTCATCGAGCCCGTAGATCACGCCCGTTGGGAAACCCCCATAGTCCTCCCGGTCAAACCCGATGGATCGGTGAGAATATGTGCCGACTATAAGTCGACCATCAATTTGGCCCTGCAGGCAAACCCATATCCGGTTCCCGTAGTGCAACACCTACTCCACTCCTTAGGGCAAGGCCGCATTTTCGCCAAGCTAGATATGGCACAGGCCTACCAGCAGCTTCCCGTAGACGACGATGCGGCTACAGCCCAGACCATCGTCACCCACCGCGGGGCCTTCCGTTGCCGCCGCCTCCAATTCGGCGTTTCGGTTGCCCCGGGGATTTTTCAGAGCCTCATGGAGCGGTTGCTCCACGGGCTCCCAGGCGTCGTTCCCTACTTCGACGACGTCCTGGTCGCAGCCCCCAGCCATTCGGAACTCCTGAAAATACTGCGGGAGGTTCTCACACGTTTTAGGGAGGCAGGACTGAAACTAAAGCGCAGCAAATGCGAAATTGCTGTTCCCAAAGTAGAATTCTTGGGGTTCCTCATCGATGCCCAAGGCATCCACCCCACTCCTTCCAAAGTTGCCGCCATCAAAAACGCACCTGCACCCACCTCTAGGGCGGAATTGCAGGCGTTCCTGGGGCTTTTAAACTTTTACGCCCCTTTTATTCCCCACAAGGCGTCGCTAGCTGAGCCGCTACACCGACTGCTTGACCGGTCAGCGGCCTGGCAATGGGGTAGCCGTGAAGCGCACGCGTTCGCGGCTATAAAGGACATTTTGACCTCGTCGGCAGTCCTAATTCAATATAGCGATAGGATGCCCCTAGTTCTGACTTGCGACGCCTCTCCCTATGGCATAGGGGCGGTCCTGAGCCATGCCCTCCCGAACGGCTCAGAGGCCCCCATAGCTTTCTATTCCCGGACACTCTCCTCCACGGAGCGGAACTACAGCCAAATCGATAAAGAAGCCCTGGCTGCAGTGTCCGGCATTAAGCGGTTCCATGACTACCTCTATGGTAGGAATTTCACCCTTGTCACGGATCACAAGCCGCTCCTGGGGCTACTGGCAGGCGACAAGCCAACCCCCCCATTTTGTCTCCCCGCATGACACGCTGGACGGAGTTCCTAACGGCGTATTCGTATACGCTGTTATACCGTCCGGGTAAGCAGCTAGGGCACGCAGACGCCCTGAGCCATTGCCCTTTACCAGAGACGGACACAGCCCACGTGCCCGCTCTCTCTATTTTGTCCATCGCCGAATCCGACCTCCCCGTCTCTGCCGCGGACGTCGCAGCTTGCACAAAGGCTGACCCCGTCCTATCCCAAGTAGCTTCATGGGTTTTGAGGGGTTGGCCCGCGGAAAAGGTAGCGGAAGGATTCCGACCATTTAAAGCACGACAAGCCGAACTCGCCCTTCACGGGGGTTGTCTTGTCTGGGGGGATAGGGTAGTGATCCCCACAGCCCTGCGGGCACGAATCCTGCCCGCACTCCACAAACACCACCCAGGCATAGCGCGAATGAAAGCCTTAGCCCGTAGCTATGTGTGGTGGCCCTTGCTAGATTCGGAAATTGCAGACTACGTAGGCCGATGCAGGATCTGCCAAAACTCTAGACCGAATCCCCCCACAGCCGCCCCTCGAGAGTGGGAAATCCCTAGAGGCCCATGGTCCCGTTTACACATTGACTTTGCCGGCCCCTTCCACGGCCGAAACTTCATGATAGTAGTCGATGCTTACTCCAAGTGGGTGGAGCTGGTAATCATGACCTCCACCACAGCAGAGAGTACAGTGAGGGCCCTTCGTAAGATGTTCGCCACCCATGGGTTACCGGATGTGATAGTCTCAGATAATGGGCCCCAGTTTACCTCCACCACGTTCCAAGAATTCCTGGCCGAACAAGGAATCAGACACGCAGCCACAGCCCCTTATCACCCAGCTAGTAACGGCCGGGCGGAGCGCGCAGTTCGCTCGGCCAAAGAAGCTTTGGGCCGCATGGACCAGGGCGACTGGCAAGAAAGAGTGGCAGCTTACCTCTTGAGCCAGCACTCCATACCCTGCCCAACGACTAATAAAAGTCCTGCGGAGCTCTTGATGGGTAGGAGATTGCGAACCCCCCTAGACAGGCTCCATCCACTTTACGCAGGGGATCTGCCGAGCAACCTGGGGGCCCTCCCTTCCCACGCGTTTAAGTTAGGGGATCCTGTATGGGCCCGCTCCTTTTCTGGGGATCCACGGTGGGTTCCCGCAACCATCACAGCTCTGACGGGCCCCTGTTCCTTCAGGGTCGGCCTGGCCGACGGAACACAATGGAGGCGCCACGTGGACCAGTTAAGGCGACGCCTCCCCGCGGAAACAGACGGCCCGAGCCTCTCAGACACCCGCTCTCAGCATGAGCCACCCTCGATGACCCTTCCCCCAACGGACCGCCTCCACCCGGGAAACGGGGGACAAGCCGATGCGAACTTTTCGGACAAACGCGCCTCACCCGGCTACTCCCTTCCTCGAAGCCCCTATCGAGACTCTGAATCTACACCCCAACCAGACTGCACGAGGCCACTGTCGGACACTCCTGTTGCCACGGAGACGCCACCCCGGACAAATGGACATCGGGCACAGGGCCCGGGGCCAGCGCCATCTCACGGGGCCGCGTCGCAGATTCACCGCCCCGCCACGGACACACCTCCGCCGGCGGTTCCCCCCCCGACGACAACCGCCGGGGAGCCACGAAGGTCGGGACGAGAACGTCACCGTCCCACCTACTTACAAGACTATGTTTGCCCTTCCTAAAGGAACTCTTTGACTAGGGGGGGAGGGGTGTTGAATACTAGCGCGGGAAATACAAGCGCGGGAATAAAGGACTCCCTTCTGATTGGTTCCCGGGCGGAGCCGGTTCAATCCTCACCCTGATTGGTCGAGCTACTCGACGCCCCATTGGCTCCTAGTTCAAACCCGGAGGTATAAATGTTTGGCGCGAACCACGCCACGTTGAATCGTAGTCACTCTGTTCTAAATAAAGGTTGCTGTTTTGCATACCCGCTTGTCGCGTCCTTTCCCTTCGCTCCAAGATGCAAAAAAGGAGATAAGTAACTTAGAACTGAGGAGAAATTTCCTGACAGTTAGAACAATTAATCAGTGGAACAGCTTGCCTCCAGAAGTTGTGAATGCCCCAACACTGGAAGTCTTTAAGAAGATGTTGGATAGCCATTTGTCTGAAATGGTATGGAGTTTCCTGCCTAGGCAGGGGGTTGGACTAGAAGACCTCCAAGGTCCCTTCCAACTTTGCTATTGTATTGTATTGTGTACAAAAGCAACCATTATCTACTGAAATTCATCTGATATAGTAGAATATAAGGTTTTGTTATATCTGTGTACTTGCTCGTGGCTTCTCTCTTTTGAATGATCAGATATTTGTTTAATGCCGATGCTCTGCTATTTTTGAATTCTGCATGACAAGGAAGATGGAGGTTACACTTTGGAAAGATTTGAACTGCCTCTTGTTGAACTGGAATTTCTAGCTGGCAACAGGGAGCAGAAATATGCTAAAAATCTCTTTGTGGCCTGGTCTCCCTTCCAGTACAGTAGTAAATACCCATATCACTGTAACAACTTTAGGACAGATGAACTGATGTGAATGTGTCCACAGCACAGATTTTAAGGCTGACCATGAAGACCATTAAGCAAGATCTATTTCTGGATCTCCTGTGATTTCTTGGTATCCATGCATATTCAGTTTTCAACTCTTCAGCCTCAAAGAGATGTATTTGGTTTCATTCAATGCAAATTCAGAGCATGAACTGTTTTGTTTTTTGGCACATAGATTAAAAATTATAGTCTGTTTAGTCATTCCAAAATGTAAGTGGATTAGAGTTCTTTTCAATTAGATGAAATAAATTTGATAGTCTTATTTATTGTCCTAATGCTCTATCAAGGAAAGGAAAGGAAAGGAAAGGAAAAGAAAGGAAAAGAAGGGAAAGGAAAGGAAGAGAAAAGGAAGACGAAAGGAAAGTTAATTCCTTTGTTACTTCCTTCTCTTCTTTTTCAGCTTGATTACTTGCCAAAATTAAGAATAACCCAAAAGATTCTTATTTCTAGCCTTTCTGTCAAACCAAACTCTGTATGCCACATAAAACAGTTGTGTTTACTTCACATCAAACTTATAATCAAGACTGAGGCTTTATTTATGGAGATTATCCTAAAGTAGATGCGGATATTTAATTAGGATGACATTAAATCATGATGGATTGATAGGGTTGGCACCATGGGGCAAAGTAATTGCCCATATTGGTTTTGTAAAAGAAAACAAAGGATTTGGGAAACGTACCGTGGACACAGGCTGCTGATTTCACTTATACATCCATATGTGAAAATCATTGATTAGGCAAGAATAGGTGACAGCAACTTGTTTCTTCTATTTCTGCTATGCTAAATGTTCAGATTAAGTGATCTTTTTTGTTGTCAAATCACTCTGCAGTCCTTTAAAAAAATATTTCTAGTTTTATAATCTCATCCATTCCTACCCCCCCCCCCCAAAAAAAAATCCCAACACCTTTATAGTTACATGTACTTTTAGTTAAATATGGGCTATTGCCCTTTTAGAAAGCTCAATTTGATAGAAGAGAGTGCTTTTAAACAATTTATTTTCTTTGTTCATCTGAGGGAAAACTATCTTCCTGCCAATTTCTGTCTTATGGCTCTTTTTCTTGCACTACAAGCCAGTTTTCTCAGACTATGTTTAACACGTTGAATATTGTCTTGAACTGGGCTCTAAGATGACCTTGGGTTTGTGTGTCACATGTCCTGTTACAAATTGGCTGCATCCACAAGAGGAAAAAGAACAACCAAATCCATCACAAAAATGTGAAATTGTATTTATGATTGTTTACAGTTAAACTGGAAATACTATATGGTTCTCAGCAGCTTTATTTCCTCAGAAATAAATTTGTTGATGGATTGATGCACCCAAACCAGTATACAGGTAGTCCTTGACTTAGAACCATTGGTTTAGTGATCATTCAAAGTTACAATGACACTGGAAAAGATGGCTTATGACCATTTTTCACTCTTACAACAGTTGCAGCATCCCTGTGTTCATGTGATCAAAATTCAGACACTTGGCAACTGGTTCATATTTATGATGGTGTAGTGTCCCTGGGCCATGTAACTTGAGGACTACCTGTATATCAAATGAGGTGTTTAAGCATGATAAGGTTTTATTTTCTCCCAGGATGAGAATTATCTGAGGATTTTACCGGCATTTGCAGTGGATCAGAAAGGACAATGAAATTGGTGGCACAATGGTTAGAATGCAGTATTGCAGGCTAGCTCATTTCTCACTGCCAGGAGTTCGATTCTCACTGGCTCAAGGTTGACTCAGCCTTCCAGCCTTCCAAGGTTGGTAAAATGAGGATCCAGATTGTTGGGGCCCATATGCTGACTCTGTAAATTGCTTAGAGAAGACTATAAAGCATTGTGAAATGGTATATAAGTCTAAGTGCTATTGCTGTAATATCTTCTCCCTTACTTCACTGGCTTACCAAATGGGCATATGTATGTGGTATGCTTTGATTAAGATTCACCTTGGTTGAGAAGTTATTTCAACCCATTTATTGATGGGTTTATCCAGCCTTTGGTTCAAGAGAACTCAAGAGTGCATATATAGTGAAGTACGTTGGACTGAATGAGTGACTGGCCCAGTCATCCAGTTAACTTCCTTGGCTGAAAGTGGGTTACAATCTGGGCCTTCCTATCCCTAGTCCAATATCTTAATTACCACACTATGTTCTCCTCACACATATACCGTAAGTAGCATTGTATAATTACAGCAATTATATAAACATTTCAGGAAGGAAAGGTCAGTGCTTATTGCTCTCTGTATCTTCCATATGCATTTTCATGATGGGCCCTGACACGGAGGAAACAGCTTCATGGATGTCTTCTATGGTAAGGCTTAGGCACAGCTGTAATTGTTAATCTAACGATTAGCAGATTATTAAATATATGGAAAGTAATTACTGTGACAGTATTTAATGAATGTATTGAACTCTGAATTGAGCTAAATCAAATCAAGCATTGTTTTTATTGGGGTCTGACCCACTTTATGAATGCAACCCCCCCAGGCACAGATTGTCCAGCACTGTCCTCTAACAAGGTTTTTCATCTCTTCAAACTCAACATACTATTGTTTCTCACCCTAATCCCAAGCAGACAAATCATGTTCTACTCTTCATAGAACCACAGAGTTTATTTGTTGGAAAGGGGATTAAAGGTCTTCTAGACCTATGCTGGCTGGGGAATTCTGGGAGCTGAAGTCCACAAGTCTCAAAATTGTCAAGTTCAGAGACCACTGTCTAGTCTAATGTGCAAGAAGTAATAAAATGATTCCTAAAAGATTGATCACTGAGCCCCTTGTTTGAAAACATCAAGCATGGAACAATCTGCTAGTCTACTAGTGCTCTTCATTTGTTCTACTGTTCAGGAAATTCCTCCTAATTTTCAGCCTAAATTCTTTTTATTTTTGCTTCAATCTTGCTCCATGTTTAGTTCTGAGAGAGCACAAGTCCAGCCCATTTATAGATATCTAGATCTCCCCTTAATCTTTTCTCTTTGTGGAGCTAAATTCATTATTCCTCCCAGGGCTTGGATTTTAGAGCTTTTATCACTATGGTCACTTTTCTCAGAGCCTGCTCCAACTTCTCCAATTCGCTTTTAAAGTACAGTTTAATTAAATTTACAGATGTGGGCTCAGTTTTCAATTTGCCATTAAAAAGACAGCCTAAGAGATCTGAATCAGTTAGTCAACATTTGTGTAAACACTGCTGAGGACCACCCACCTGGTTTTGCAAATGCTTTGAAAAAGTCAGAATCCTCACCCTCAATGTGTGGATTATTAATTTTTGTTGCCTTTTCAAGAGATATACAAGCCTTCAGCTGATACTTGCAATGCCCTGTTGATATAATGTTATGGGGAGGTTTTGTCATTGTTTTCCATTTTCCTGTTATCATGAAGCTTTTTGTTTGCACTGTTTATTGCATGTTTTTCTGACCTCAGAAATCTGTTAAAAAGAAGAATATGGAAAAGTTTCATTTATTATTATTATTTGCAACAACAGAATTGTATCACAGCGGCCAGTTGTTTCGCCAGATTTGGCATTGATTACTAGTCGGGCCCCACCCAGGGGCCTAGGACATCGTAACGTATTTTCGTAATATGCGTGCAGATCCAAGCAGTGCGGCTTTTTGCATTTGACTGATGGTGATTTTGTCAATTTTTAACTGTTTTAAATGTAATTCAAGTGCTTTTGGAATAGCACCCAGTGTGCCAATTACCACTGGAATTACCACTGCTGGTTTGTGCCATAGTCGTTGAATTTCAATTTTTAAGTCCTGGTATTTTGCAATTTTTTCATATTCCTTCTCGTCAACCCTGCTGTCACCTGGTATTGCGATGTCTATGATTGTAACCTTATTTTTCTCAACCAGTGTGATGTCTAGTGTATTATGAGCCAGTATTTTGTCCGTTTGTATGCGAAAATCCCACAAGATCTTGACCATCTGTTTTTCGGTGACTTTTTCAGGCTTATGTTCCCACCAGTTTGTTGCTGTTTTAATATTACAATTTTTGCGCAAATTCCAATGGATCATTTGTGCTACTGAATTGTGCCACAATTTATAATCAGTCTGCATGATTTTTTTACAGCAGCTGAGTATGTGATCAACAGTTTCATCAGCTTTTTTGCAAACTCTGCATTTGGCATCATCAGAGGATTTTTCGATTTTGGCCTTAATGGCATTTGTGCGGATAGCTTGTTCTTGTGCAGCCAGGATTAGTGACTCTGTTTCTTTCTTTAATGTACTTGTTGTTAACCATAACCAAGTTTTTTCACTGTCCACTTTATCTTTTATTTTTTCCAGAAATTGGCCATGCAGTGCTTTGTTATGCCAACTCTCCGTTCTTGATTTTATCGCATCTTTTCTGTACGCTTGTTTCATCTGTTGGACTTTCAACAGATTTTTGTTCTTTACTTCGATTAATAGATGTTCTTGACTTTCTTTTAAATAATCAGCCAGTGCATGTTTTTCTTCTTCAACTATTTGCTTCACTTGTAATAATCCTCTGCCACCTGATTTTCGGGGCAGATATAATCTATCAGTATCACCACGTGGATGTAAACTGTAATGCATTGTCATTAGCTTCCTGTTTTTTTGGTCCAAAATGTCCAGATCAGCTTGTGTCCAGTTAACTATACCAGCTGTGTATCTTATAACTGGTATTGCCCAGGTATTTATGGCCTTGATTGTATTTCCACCATTCAATTTAGATTTCAAAATTTTCCTAACTCTGTTGGTGTACTCTCCCCTGACAATAGTTTTTACTTCTCCATGCTTGATATTATCCAACTGCAGAATGCCTAAATATTTGTAGGCTTCATTTTCGTTGCATTTAATTAGTTGGCCATTTATTATTATTATTATTATTATTATTATTATTATTATTATTATTATTATTATCATCATCATCATCATCATCATCATCATTATGTTAATCTTTGGTGAGATTCACAGCCTTTGGGGCTGGTTGGTAGCTCAACAGCTCGAGTCCTATATTTTATTTATTAAACATGAAACTCAGTCAACTGAACATTCAAAAAATGCATCACAAATACCATTGACTGGTGCTAATGATTGATATGGGTTGCTGCCACGTCCTAGGTATCAACCAAGTGCCTTCTTAAAATATATGGTGTTCCGAATAGCACAGTTTTTTGCAGTTCCACTGGCGTTATTGCAGGAAGCTGCAATTTGTTGATGTATCTTATAAAATTCTTGGACATGGTACCAAATACCCCAATGACAATGTGTATCACTGTTACAATTTTCATCCACAATTGGGTAGTTTCGATGGCCAGGTCACAGTATTTCATGATTTTTTCCAGTTCTTTTTCTTCGACTCTGGCATCTTGGTACCGCAATGTCAATAAATTGTATGTTTTGGCCCTCTACAACCATGATATCTGGTGTGTTGTGTTCCAAAATTAATAATTCCAATAATAATAATAATTCCAATAATAATAATAATAATAATAATAATAATAATAATAATAATAATAATAAAGCATTGGCAACAAACAAATGCAAGTATTAGAAATAACAACTGAGATGGTCAAAAATCGAGTTAAAAAAGTAAAGAATTGGACATCACCTGGAAAGGACCAATTACATGGTTTCTGGCTCAAATATCTGACCAGTTTACATGCAATATTGGCCAGGCAACTGAATGAAATTTTACAAAAGGGCCAAATTGATGAATGGTTGACAACTGGAAAAAC